>NC_057710.1:94925236-95015035 GCF_004010195.1 Chiloscyllium plagiosum | reverse complement strand
GAGATGTGTTGGAGGGCATCTTTAACCACGTGGGAAGGGAAATTGCGGTCTCTAAAGAAGGAGGCCATCTGGTGTGTTCTGTGGTGGAACTGGTCCTCCTGGGAGCAGATACGGCGGAGGAATTGGGAATACGGGATGGCATTTTTGCAAGAGATAGGGTGGGAAGAGGTGTAATCCAGGTAGCTGTGGGAGTTGGTGGGTTTGTAAAAAATGTCAGTGTCAAGTCGGTCGTCACTAATGGAGATGGAGAGGTCCAGGAAGGGGAGGGATGTGTCAGAGATGGGATGACAATAATAATCAACCCAAGACTCAACATAACTGAACTATTCTATAGCTTAACGTGACACTTAGTTTGTACTGAGTAATATGAGGTAATAAGAATAAATATCAAAAGAAGCAAGAAAAATGCTAATTTGGGACTCTGTGCTGAGCTGTGCCCTCCTGAATTTTGTATCTGACTTGGAACATAAAAAATAGGAGCAGAATTAGGCAATTTTGCCCCTTGAAACTGCTCTGACATTTGATAAATCATGGCTGATTCACCTTGGCCTCAATTCCACTTTCCTGCTTGTTCTCCATAACAATTCACCCATTACTAATTAAACATTTGTTGATCTCTTCCTTAAATTTACACAATGTCCTGGCAATCCACTGCATTTGGGGATAATGAATTCCACAGATTCAGGACCCTTAGTGATAAGCAATTTCTCCTCACCCTTTTAAATTTGGAACATTT
The DNA here is from genome assembly GCF_004010195.1 of Chiloscyllium plagiosum. Classification (NCBI taxonomy): domain Eukaryota; kingdom Metazoa; phylum Chordata; class Chondrichthyes; order Orectolobiformes; family Hemiscylliidae; genus Chiloscyllium; species Chiloscyllium plagiosum. Next base: position 95,014,299 of record NC_057710.1, on the reverse strand, counting down.
TAACCTAACCACTGGGCGGCACAGTGGCTCAGTGGTTAGCACTGCTGCCTCACAGTGCCAGGGACCCGGGTTAGATTCCCACCTCGGGTGACTGTGTGGAATTTGCACATTCTCCCCATGTCCCCTCCAGGTGCTCCAGTTTCCTCCCACAATACAAAGATGTGCTGGTCAGGTGAATTGGCCATGCTAAATTGCCCATCGTGTTAAATGCGCCGGGTGGGTTGCTGTTCGAAGGGTCAGTTGGGCCAAAGGGCCTGTTTCCATACTGTCGGGAATCTAATCTAAAACTATGACCTCTCATTCCAGATTGCTACATAAGGCGAGGCAGCCTTTCTGCAACAATTTTGTCAATCCCCTTTAGCATCTTGTATACCTGAAATAGATGTCTTACTCTTCTCAATTCCACAGACCCAAACCCACTGTCCCACCCTATCCCCTAAACCCTGTATTAACCATGGCTAATGCATTAACCTAGCTTACACATCCTGGACACTATGGGGCAATTTAGCATGGCCAATGCACCTAACCTGCACATCTTTGGACTGTGGGACGAAACCAGACCGCCAGAGAAAACCCACACAGACGCAGGGAGAGCGTACTCCAGAAGCGGTTTCACTCATACCTTGTATAGTTGCAACAGCACTTCCCTACTTTTGTATTCTCTTCTTTTAAATAATTTTATTTGGTATTTCCTTGGTATTAGAGTAAGAGGTGGAAGCTGGGTGAGAGGGAGGTCTAGAATGGACACTTTATAGGTTTGAACTATGTTGTACATCCTCAATGCTGCACCTGTTTCTTTTCAGCTCGAGTGAAAGACAGCATTGAGAAATGAGACATGATTGAGGGATGATCAGAAGTTTGCTCATCAAAAGTTTTTTTTGAAATTGATGCCCAGTATAATTATTGCCATGCGTGATGCTGTTTGTCACTTTTATCTGTGGAGTATGTTATTGTCCTGTAGACATTGATCACATTTGGGAGTGTACATACTACTTACATGAAAGTGTAGTGTTTAAAGTTTCTTTTAAAAGCATACTTTCACAGTGCACCCTGCAATATTCATTTCACAATGAAAGGAAAACAGATCAAAACTGGACCTTACTTTAGTGACAGTGTATTGAATTTTTTTAAAAAGAAAGACTGGTGCCTACGGATAAACAAATATAATGCCATCTCCACAATACAAAATCAAATTATTCCAATCTTATTTTGAAATTTCTGGAGAAACAGTCAATAATGTGGGTTAAGATTAGATTACATTACAGTGTAGAAACAGGCCCTTCGGCCCAACAAGTCCACACCGACCCGCCGAAGTGAAACCCACCCATACCCCTACATTTACCCCTTACCTAACACTACGGGCAATTTAGCATGGCCAATTCACCTGACCCTGCACATCTTTTGGACTGTGGGAGGAAACCGGAGCACCCGGAGGAAACCCACGCAGACACGGGGAGAACGTGCAAACTCCACACAGTCAGTCGCCTGAGGCGGGAATTGAACCCGGGTCTCAGGCGCTGTGAGGCAGCAGTGCTAACCACTGTGCCACCGTGCCGCCCACTAAGTTATGTTTACAGAATTTCCAGTGCATCATATGTAAAAGAGATTTGGCAGGAGCAAGTGACATGGATTTTGTGAAGCATGATTGACTAAACTTCACTTAAGATATAGCTAAGCACCTTTGAAAAAAAAAAATTTGAAAAGTCATTACCCTGATGCTCTGACACAATTTTCCCTTTCAGTGGTTAAACTGTAAAATCTATTTTGTTCCATTAAACTGTATGCTATGAATAGTACATGACCAGGGGAATTCCTTTAGGAATATTCAGTTGGCACATTGTAACTTGCTTGTCAACCACTAAGGAATAAAACAAAAAGCAGCTTTCATTTTGAACTGTAAACACTGTAGCTTCATTTCCCTAGGGAACAAATTATTTTGAATTTCAAACAAAGTTGTAAAATGGTGATTCTCCTTCAACTCCTCCCCTAAACAGCAAGGTGAAATCAAGTAACCGAATTATCTGCTTATACTATTCAGTCGCATTAATTTTGCAACAGGAGTGTAATGTATCATGCCTAACTTTAGATCCTTGTTTCAAATTTTAAATGGAGAAAGTGAGGTCTGCAGATGCTGGAGATCAGAGCTGAAAATGTGTTGCTGGAAAAGCGCAGCAGGTCAGGCAGCATCCAGGGAACAGGAGAATCGACGTTTCGGTCATAAGCCCTTCAGGAGAAGAAGGGCTTATGCCCGAAACGTTGATTCTCCTGTTCCCTGGATGCTGCCTGACCTGCTGCGCTTTTCCAGCAACACATATTTTCAGCTCAAATTTTAAATGCCAAATTAAGATTTTACAATGATTCAGTAATTTGAATTAAATGTTCTTACTTGCAAAAAGCTTACCTATCAGAGTAAACAGTCCATGTCTGAAGATCAGATAATTATGTACAGCTTTTTCTTGTAATAGGAGTGCTTTGGCAGTTGTGTAGGAAAATGGTATAACCATTTTGCGTTTCTGTTTTCTTACAGATGACAATGAGATGAATGGCCCGTTAAAGTGTTTTTTATTTCAGAGTTTATGTTGCATCTAATGAAAATTTTACTTTTCTTCCAGCACTATTCAACTATGGCTGATGCAACTCAAAATGGCCCTCAGGGTGGTATCTTGGTGAGTACAGCAAAATGCTCTCAGTTGGTGACTGATTATTATTACAGCCATAATTTGGTAAATTGTTTGATCCTTCATAAATCCTTTTCTGTGCTGTAGTTTGAGCAAACTAAATGCTTTCCATCTGCTAAGTTTTATCTTCTCATTTTCCCTTACTTAAAGCATCTAAACTATATCTAATAATAGTTTCCTCTTTTTAATTAATGGAGGCCATTTGATTTTCACTCTGCATTGCAACCAGAATATTAAAAAAGAAACTGCAGTTATGTTCCTGTAAGTTATGGCGATGTAAGTAAATTGTCACAAGTTACCTTTAATTCAGCTACTTATTAAGAAATCTCCCAGACTATCAAGCATTGAAACAATCATGTAGCAAAAAAAAAGACCCTCAAGTAAGCAAGTATAAACTTGTGATTCAACTTAGCTATTACCGAATTAATGGTGGAATCTGACCAGGACATCAACCAACAGTGATCTGTCTCTAAAACTTTTCAGGGTTAGGACCCTCTGTGTGTTGTTCTTTGAAGTTCTGCTGTTGAATTGTTCTGGTGTTGGATTCTTATACAGATTTTTGTCCTTCTGTCTCTGAGGTGATATATTGATAACTTCTTTAGAGTCCTTCATCTGAGTTACTGTAAGACTGCAGCTATCTTCCTTACCAAAAGTAATTTATTTATTCAAAGACTCTTCCAAGTCACAGCTTTCCTGTAGTTAACTCCTTAAAGTCTTTTGCAGGGCAATCAGTTGTCCTTGTGGCAATAAAGCATCCAGTTTATCAAGCACGTGTCAAAGCAGTTTATGTAATCTTGCCAAGACATGACAAATTGATTGAGTCTCTGTATAACAGCTTGTCTTTGTTCCTTAACAGTTTATTCCAGGCACAGTTATTACTGGGTGTAATAATTTAACTTTTGTTGATTCATTCGGTCCATGAACAGTTATGAAATCTATAACATCACAACCGCCTCCTCCTTGTTTGTTATTTTTAATCTGAGCAAACATTACTAAATGGCCATTTCCTACCTCATCGGTTCATAACCAAGTTGAATTGCACCATGCCCAATTTTAAATGTACCATTTCATTATGCGGTACAGGTACATGCAAACTACAAATCAATGAAGTACAGAATAATGATCAGTAAATAAATCATAAGCATATTAAACATGCACAAAGAAATAAACATGACCAAAACAAGTGGAGTAGTGAGCATGCATTATGCTTCACTCATTGCCATTTTAAGATTATCATTCCTTGACAAGGCTACAACAAGATATGAAATAATATGTACCCATGCATCTGAGTGTGCATTAGTTCCAATTTCAAACGTCATCCACCAAGAATGTTTTTAATATCTGTCTTAATTCTCTGGCTATTCTGCCAAGCCTTAAAATGTAACCTGTGTACCTTTCTCAAAGTCTGAAGTAATTCTTCTAGATGTTCCCTTTTTAGGCAATATGGACCTCATATTTTTGTCATTAAGACATAACCATTGCTCTAGCTGAATCGGTCACATCAAAGGTTGTAGATTTCTCCAATTTCATTGTTCATAAGTGTATGGGCATTTGAGGGTGAACGCAAACTGTTGAATCAGTGATGGGACAAATTATGATAATGATACTCTTTTAATGATACTATGATACAGTTTTCCTCTACTTGAAATTTTGAAAGTACAATTAACTGTTCCATTATCTCTGGACTCAAAACTGCATGTGGCTTGTCCAGTTGTGTAAATGGGATAGGAATAAACAATAATTTTATAGTGTTGGCATTCCTTAAGTTCTATAGTGTTATTATTCATTGTACCTAGCATACCTTTACCTTGAGAAATTAGTTAATTTAATTGATCACTTACAATACTGATGTCTAGGCCATTAACAGCACCATAAATGCCTGTGCAACCCTCTTGATGGAGAACACTCTGACCAATTCCTCATAAATGATCGGTAAGGGTTTTCAAAATGACATACGTTTTCATATAACACTTTCCCTGTATTTCTCGTAACTATCCCACTTCTTGGTCTACTTTTTTTTTTAACAGGGCACACCTCAGAGATTTCAGTAGTGGTGCAAATGTGATCTGAAGTTTTGTGTTTATCATCAGCACAAATGGACTTGATTTCTGCATTGCATGTAAAATTAATGCTTGAAGTTGTAGGCAGAGACATACATCTCCCAAAGCTGTCAGTCTGCACATATCATTGTTTGGTTATGTATACGCACCATTTCCAGTGAACATTGGCCTTGCTGCTTACTGTGTACTTTACCTGCAAAAGCCAAGCTTGCAATACAATTCCAATAATCGGTTTACTAGTTTATCTAAAGCTCTTATTGATCCTGTTTCTGATCTTATTGCCGCATTGGTGGCAGCAAGCAAATAGAATAGAAATTTATTGACAAGTGTACTTTCACATGAAAAATGCAGTGAAAAGTTTTATTAGTCACCATACCACGATGCCTACACTACTAACAGAAGTCATTCTTAATAAACAAAAGTAAGATTAGGACAATGTTCATCAGTTTCAGTTAATGGCACCTGAGCTTAGGGAAAGCCAATTAAGGAATAACGGAATCCCCCTAGACGCAGCAGGATAAGACTGCTATTCCAGGGTGAGAATGCCATGCCCAACTGGAAATCTCTGCCAAAGAAGACCATCATGCCAGGTTGCTGGAAGCCATCTCATTGCTGGGCAAGGAGAAGCCTTCTGTTCCCCACCTGATGCTCCTCTAGACACTGTCACCAATCCACTGTCAGTCCCTTTTGTCCACGTTTCCGCTTTTCCACACGCCTGGGCCTAGCTACGGACCTAGTTGTGGCCCAACCTACGGGTCCAGGCTAGGGCTTTAGCCCAGAACCTGCTCTTTGCTTGACAGGAGACCCTAGTATGCAGTAGAGCCATGTCCAGCTTGTCCTGGCATTGCTGCCACTTTCGTCAGATGCCTCCTCCATCACCCATCACTCTCCATTCTCTAAAGAAAACAAAGTGGGGAAAGAAAGAAAAAGCAAAAATGCAAAGAAGAAAAAGAGAGCCAATGGGAGTACTCTTGCCCGAGACTCAACTCCTCAGCTCCACCACCATCATCTTGAAAGAGCAAGTCCAGCATGGACTCCTGGCAGCAGTGTCAGAGGTGAGATTGGGTTCTGGCAGCTTCTGCATTGACATGGTGGTTCTAGTACTGACTCGGTGCATTTGGGTTTCTGGCAGCGTTTGCATTCAGCGCAGTTTCATGGAGGCGCAGGCAGGTTTGGCCCAGTACGGACCCAGTGGCATCTGCAGTGGCTGCATTGGTGAGGTGGGCCTGAAGAGGGAGCATTGGTGGAGGTGAGAGAGCACAAAAGAGGGTGACTTTCATTCGAGCAGTGGTGGGCGAAGGAGAGTCTTACCACGAGACCCATGGTGGAGCATTTGTATTGCACAAGTTGATCTGGTCAGTCCGATGACAAATGGCTAAGTCATCAATGTCAAATGTTCAGGTCTGCCTGTTGGGCTTAAGCAGAGCTGGTGTCCAACAAGGCAGAAAAACTATGGTAGAAGATGGCTAAAGTTTACTGAAAACAAGACTATCAAAACTGAATGTGAGGGAATAGGTTAGCAGGGTGACAAGTGGAATGCCAGAGTCTAAGCAATTGGATTTTTGCAAATGTCATTGTAAATGACCAGTGCAGAATCTTCTGAAGTTGATAAAGGAAGTGATGTTGGAAAAGGATTAGGATGCTTTGAGTGAAAGATGCAAGGACATAGTTGAAGATAACTATGTATGCTACTGAGATAATTGGATTAGAAATTTAACATGAAATTGTAAATTTGGACATGCGGTTATGAATGAGAGTTTTATATGGGTGCAGGGGATCAGGGAAGAAATAGGAGGGCCAACAAAATTGCAAGAAAGCAAAGTAAATTGAGACTGTGGTTTGACATTGCTGAATACAGAGATTGGATGAGAAAGCATTAGCTCTGAGTTTGGGATAGGGGAAAAGTATGAGGATTACAATGTAACAAAATGAAGTGGTGTGAAAAGGTAAGTGGGGGGGGGTTAGATCTGATAAATTTGATGATGAGGATAATATTGCCTTGACATTGGTTCAGGTGAGACAAGTGGTTTTAAAAAAAGGTGAAGAGGCTTCATTGCCACCTCTGACCCACATTTTCATTAGAACCAGTTTATCATTGTGGTTGTCCACAAGAAAGTTGTGGGTAGCAAAGTGTCTCCAGCCCACTTTACTCCTCTAACTCAGTTCACTGTTCTTCTCCGTTCCTGATTTTATTTAATTCGGAATTTGTTCATAAGTTTCTGCTCTTCTATGAGAGATCTTTTATTTCCAACCTGTTTCATTGCTCCAATTTATTTGATTTACTTCAATTCATGAACCTGAACTTTTTTACTGTTAAAATTTACCTTAGGCAAAGCAGCAAATGTCATTTCATTTAATAAATGCTTTATTTCATTTAAATTCTCACTCCAGCTAAAATGTTAATTCACAGAAGTTCAGTGAATTCCTCACCCCATCTGAAAGCAGTAATTTTAGTTAATTGATTTCACTCAATTCCCCATTTGATTTCCTTCTTTTCTACTTCCCATTACTTTAAATCCATATTTAAACTTATTGATAGAAAAAATTTTGGCAATTCATTCCTTTGGGAGATTTGATTTCTGCTTCTCTTTTAGTTTATTACTTTCCCGCAAGTCAACATTTATTTAACTAATTAATTTATTCAGGCACTTCATTTGATCAATTCGTTACTAATTACATCTAATTCCTCACCCAAAAGACTAATGAGTGAGTAATCTCATCATATTTCTAACCCTTGTGCAGATTAATCAATTTAAACCAATACAGGTCTGAACTACCTGTACACAATGCCGCAGGCATCGTTTTTGCATATTGTATAAAATCTCTCTGTAGGATCTGCAATTCTTGTGATTGGATCTGCATTTACTTTAATAGTTTTTCAATCACACTTTTTTCAGAACATCCCTGTCATTAGAAAATCCTCCAACTCAAGTATGAACATTTCACATGCAATCTAAATTTGAATTTTCGCTTACATGTTCAAGTACCTATCCCAAACATTCTTTGCAAGTATACAAAATTGAGCTGAGTGAAGGAATTATATAACTAATGAGAATCCAAATCACATTCTGACTTTCACATATTTATATTCGCATCCTTAAAGTCCACACTGAGGATGGATATGGTAACTGGGTTATGATCGTGATCAATTGTGTAGTTTCAGTATGCGGCTTGTTTGAGAATAAGCAGAAACTTTTTCAGTATTGTAAGGCACTCTCTCTGCAGGATTGTCTTCTACTCTGAAATTAAGATAATTCGCTAGCACATTATTCAAATCTAATTATCCTTAGGAATTTTTTCTTTGGTTCAAATAATTATATTTTGTCTTTCTGATTAGGCAGATATTTTAGTTATGTGTTTGCTATTCTTGTCCAGATTGGTGTGAGAATGGTGTTTCAGAAGCATCAGAACTGGGACCACTGTTCACCGTTCACAGATTTGGATATAAGAATCAAAGTTTGAAAATTTTCAGATGACACCAAAATTGATAGGTAGTAAACATAGAGAAGAAATTTAGGAAGATTTTAACATACTTGCAGAACGAATGTGACCTTTCGCTTTGAACTTCACTCTAGTTAATTGTGAGTTTTTAACTTTTGAAAATGTTACCAGCATTCCTTCTGTTCTTTGCAAAACACCACATTATGGTTATTTCAGCAGGCGTACAAGTGAAAATTTTTCTGTGCTCCCTACCTACATTAGGAACTAGCTGACTTTCTCGCTCATGCTGAAGTAGTCCGTGTCCAAATGCAGCAAGACCTAGACCTTGGCCAGGCTTGGGCTGACAAGTCACAAATAACATACATTACACACAAATGCCAGGCAATGACCACTTCCAATAAGAGACATGTTAAGCACTGCTCTTTGATAGTCAGTGGTGTTGCCATCACTGAATCCCCCACTTTCCACATATCGTTGACCAGAAAATGAACTGACGCAACTCTTTAAATACAGTAGCTACAAGAGCAGATTAGAGGCTAGGAATATTGTGGTGAGTAATTCACCACCTGACTTTGCAAAGTTTGTCCACCGTCTACATGCACAAGTCAGGAGTATGATGGAGACTGTCACTTGTCTGAATGAATTCAGCTCCAATAAAATTCATAGACGTTCAACATAATTCATGATGAAGTAGCTGGCTTGATTGCTACTATATCAGCAAACATTCGCTCCCTCCATACCAACACTCAATAGCAGTAGCGTGTAATATCTACAATGTGCATTGCAGAAATTCACCAAAGATCTTTAGACAGCTCACTCCGAACCCATGACTGCTGTCATCTATAAGGACAAGGACAGTAGTTTTTAAAATTTCACTTGTGGCACGTGGGCATCGCTGGCGGACTAGCATTTATTGTCCATACAGAGTTAGGTTTGAGAAGGTAATGATGAGCTGTCTCCTTGAACCACTGTAGTTCTGTGCTGAAGGTTGAACGCCAATGTCTTCATGGAGTGAATTCCTGGATTTTGACTGATGAACAGTGATATATTTCCAATTGAGGATGATGAGTAGCTTGGAGGGCACATGCTGATTGTCGTATTACAATGTATCTGCTGCCTGTTGGCTATTTTTGCTATTTGCCATTCTAGCTATTTGAGTGTGATTTTAACATTGTGCTATTTTAGCAAGAATTCCAGTCAAAGAGTTGTACTGAAAATAATATGGTCAAAGTCTGTTGGCAATCCTAAAATATAGCACTAGACAAACCAGTACTGGAGTCATTATGGCATAGGAGGTGGCCATTTGAATCTCTGAGTCCATTGCCAGTTTTCTGAAGAGCAGTCCAGTTAACCCCACTCCTCATCATGGAATTTTACTTTTAAGGTAAAAAAACATTTGTAGCTTATGGATGCTTTGCATTTATAACCTGAAACTAGTTTCAACTGAATAATGTAGAAAGTTTTAATTTCCATTAGATCTTGGGAAAGTCGTCTTATGTAGCTGTTTGTTTGGCTAAACTAATTTGTTGAGGGATAGTTGTATGCTTTCAAAGCTGATTTTTTTTTGTATGATTTGTAACTGTTCCTACATGCTGTTGATAGAGTTACTCAGATAACTTCTTATGTCAGGATGGAGTAGAACTAGATTCCATTCATGTTCGTGTTTGATTTCTAAAACAAGAAACAACAAGCTCATAAAAATGCCTTAGGAAAATAGGAACAAGGGTAGATTATTTAGCCCCTTAATTATGGCAGATCTGTGACATAGCTCCATATATCTGTTTTTGTTCCATGTACTTCTCATATCTTTGACTAGTAAAAATCTATCAAATGCTGAACAAATTCAAGATTTGAGTGGTTTTTAAGCAAAGAATTATTCCCTAACTTCACTCCTGAGGTTCTGGCTCCAATATTTGGACTTTGTCCTGTGCACCTGGATTCCTTTTAAAAAAAAGTCTCTACAGAGGTATAGATAAGATAAATAATTGGGGCCAGTTAGCTCAGTTCACTGGATGGTTGTGTTTTTTTTTAATGCAAAGTGATGCCAACAGCACTTGTTTGATTTGTGCATTGGTATGGGTTACCATAACAGACTCTTCTTCTCAAGATCTTGCTTCACCCCAGGTGTCCCTTATGTTAAACAACCGCCAGTCAGTCTCTATCTAATGAGGGAGCAGCCTACAGTCTGTTTGGACTATGGTGGCATATATAATATATTAAAAACTTGGATCAAATCAGCCCTTCAGCTTCTGAATTCAAGGCGATACATGTTAGATTTTTGTAATTTCACTAAAGCTGTTATGTAAATTTAAGTTGTTCCTTGCAGAAAAGGCTTGTATCTGAGTAAATCTTAACCTATCTTTTTATTTATAAGGAGATTATTATATGGATCAGTCCTGATTAAATATAAGCATGAAATATTAATCATTTGTTGCCTTTATAGGTGACATTGAACCTTTTTCACTTATTTTTACTATTTGGGATTTGCAACACTTCATATTCTAATGAATAATATGGCTAATTTATAGGGTTAGGCAAAATATTACAGATGCTGGAAATCTTAAGCAAACACAGAACCTCCAAAGAAGACTCATAGAAGACTTGAAAGATTAACTCTGTTTGTTTGTCTCTCCACACATGCTGAATCTGCTAAATTCCTCCAGGGTTTGTGTATGTTCCTCCAGGGTATGTTTTCTGCAGTTCTGAGTAGGAATATGATTTGATCCAAATTTGTAGGCGGTACTTGAAACTAGTTGAAGTTTGATTTTGACAGCTGTGGATATTTTCTTAATTCTGAGAATAGACATCATTGAGCTGCTTAGATACTAATTCAGAGCTGTTTTCAGATGATAGCGATTGGTTTATGAATCTTGACCACCTGTATGCTATCTTGTTTTTGTTGTTCATTTGGGTAAATAAATATCACCAAAATTTTGGCATTGTGAAGATACTATTGATGGTCTATAATTCATTTATGAATCTGTATTGTGTGTTTCAGCAATTCATGATGGCTAACAAATTAGAGGCTGCAATGTGGCTTTCTCGACTCTTCACAGTGTACTGTTCCATCCTCTTTATATTTCCTTTCATGGGGTATGTATGTTTTATTACATGTTGAGTTGCTATTAACACTGAAGGCAAAAATAAGGTTTCCCTAAGGAAAATTAAAAACACTGTTATGCATCTCTAGATTTGTATGTTCTCAATGCACTTATTGTTAAGCATGAGTACATTTTGGGATTGAGGTGATTTTGTTAAATTATGCCAAACTTTCTCCCCTAAGCACAGAATTTCATCTCAACCTCTGGTTATGCTATTGCCTTGAAACAAATCTCTCACTGTTGCTAGTTGTGCACTTAGACAGTGATTATGTCAGATTTAGAAAATTTCATATCTGGTGAAACATTGCTCTTGATGGTCTTTTCAAAGCTAAGAATCTCAGTTCATTGTTCAACTGACAATGCTACATTACTGATATCATCCAAGAACATCTTATCTGCTCTTTGTGAATAATTCAGCGTCTGATCCATATATTTTTGAACTTTTATCTTTTTAAACTCCTATTTGTCTATTTGACCCTGAACTGAATTCCCAAGACCATACTCTGTCCATCTCTATAAAATTGCCCAGGACATTTAAGATAGGTTGAGAAATTTCACGGCATTAAATAGTTGAAAAACAAAACTGTTGTTTTCTGTGCCGCCACTGTTTCCTAACCACTAGTTTCATCCTCCCTGGCAACTGATAAAGATTTGATCAGACTACAGTCCATCTTGAGCTTAAAATGATCTTGCATGTCTGGCCCATGAGCAAGATTGCCCATTTCCATCTTTATAAAAATGTTCCTCTGCTTCTGAAAACTTCATTTGGACTGTTGTCTCCAGAACCAACCATTTCAGTGCTCTAACTGCCAGCATTCTACCTTTTAAGACATAAACCTGAACACAAGCAAAACTCTGACTTGTTTTCTAGTTTAGCAGCACCTTGAATTTTTGAAACACTCATGTTTCTTTACAAATCCCTCTGTGGCCTTTCCCTCGTCCCTTTAGATTTTCAAGGTCTCTTCACCATTCACACTCTAACCTTTAGTGCACCACTAACCTTTATTGTCCCATCAATAGATGCCAAGGACTCTCAGCTTTGAAATCCCTTATCCAAAACTCTCTTCTAATTTAAAATGTGCTTTAAAAGATGTCTCCTAGAGCAGGGTTTTGATTAACTACTCTAATATCGCTTTATCTGGCATGCTATGAAGTATCCTGTAAAGCACCTTTGGATGTTTTACCACACTACAACATTACATGTATTACAATCACAGACTAGATTCTTGACCTTGGTAGTTCAACTGCTAGCGCTGCACTACTGCTGTCATCCAAAAACAGGCACAACATCACCTTTTCAGCTCTGTGTGTAAAATGTAGAATCTGATCCATATGGTGTCCTTTAAACATTGTCCTTTTGGATTTTCCTGTGTTTGTGTTTTGTGTTCCTGTATTTTTTCTTGTGTTTTCTAATTATGAAACTGGCTCTTTTTTGTGAATTGAAGAGAGTTTGGCTACTTTGTTGTTTTTAAAAAAAATTTCATTTGGATCTGGGAGAAAGTTATCCAAAAGGGAGTGGATCCTTTTTAAATTGACCGTCTTGGAACTAATTCAGGGAGTGGAGCCAGTTAATTTGATAGACACACATCGATACCGAACGTGAGAGCTTAACAATTTGGGGTATCCTATCCAGAGCTGTAACAAATTGAAGAATCTTGACCAAAGTCTGATTGTAACCTATCAAGTGTTGTTAATGCTCCTGTGAAGCACCTTTTGGATGTTTTACCACACTAAAGACATTACATGTATTACAATGACAGACTAGAATCTTGACCTTTGTAGTTCAACTGCTAGCGCTGCACTACTGCTGTCATACTGACTTAATGTTGTTTTATCCAGATTCCAGCAAAAATGCTTTATATGGGTATTTCAGCAACTACAGATGCTTTTCATAGGCATATATTTCATAGACTCATAGAGGTCTACAGCAGAGAAAAAGGCTCTTCACATCAAGTCTACACCAGTCAAAAAGCAGGCATCTATTATAATTCTATTTTCCAGCTCTTCCTCATAATCCTGTATATCTTGGCATCGCAAATGCACGTCAAAATAGTACTTAAATGTTGAAGATTTCTGTCTCTGCCACCCTTGTGAGTTCCAGATTTTAGTGGAAAAAAAATATTCACTTCTCCTGTAAATTTCCTGTTCCTTACATGAAATCTATGCCTCAGTCATTGAGCTACCAAAGGGAAAAAATTCTTCTCGTCTACACTATCTATGGCCCTCATAATTTTCTGCATTTCAGCCAAAAGCCAATCTGAAACTCAAAGCTGTTTTCAAAGGTGTTTTCTCCCCAGTCAAAAAGAAATAAGAGCCAATCTCTGACCTTTTAAACAGAAGGCCAAATGCACAACTGTTTTTTGTTCACAAATAAAATCTTTGGCATTGAAATCAAATTCCCATTCACTTCCAAGAATATTCTATCATAATTTTGTTTTTTAAAAAAACCTCTGCAAAAAATTGTTACTAGTTAATCATTAAATCCCTTCAGACACACAGAACAGTGTCCACATGGCACTAGCTTAAATCCAAACTGAAATAAATATTAAAATATTGATACGTCTTACACCTCACACCTTACATCATAAAATGTTGATTCAGTTACCAAAATAGCCAACTAGCTTGTTTTTGTTCTATTATCAAAATAAGATAAACATCGTCAGGCTTCTTTGAACTCAAAATCATCTGTTTATTATGAATAAAACTTATACTTTAAGCAAGTGACAAACTCTGGTTAACATCAAAGCTATCATTCAGAATTAATATTTTACCCCCTTAATCTCATATGCAGACTTAGTTCAATTAGTAGTCCAGCTGTTATTCATAGGCACAAATAATAGATAAAATCCAGTAGTGTGGGATGGAAAAAGAATCGGTATACTACAGTTGGATCACGTGTCAGCATTCAGTTTCAAGGTACATACAACAATAATGAATGCAATGATCATGTTTGGATATGGCTACTACTTGTGGTTCTGTAATCCTGCAAGGGACTCATCACATTCTGGAGACTAAGATGCCACCCCAAACACTTTCTTAGTTAAAGTTGTTGGCAGGTGTAATTTTTGGGGTTCTCTTGAACAGTCACTTCTTCTATAACACAATGGTTGTGTTGTGCAACCCCACATTGTAGAAAAGTTTGTGCTTTAGAAACAACATCCTCACTTCATCAATCACATTACAGCGAATTTGCATTGACAAAACAGACATTATAGCAGAATGACTTGTAATTTGTGTGATAAGTAATTTCTGTTGCTGTTTGTCTACCTCTGAATGCTGAAAATCAGACCATTGGAGTATGGACCACAAAATATCAATCTTTTGCTTTGGATGTTAATTTTACTAGTTCAGAGCATATAATTTGTAATATAAAGCAGCATACTTGTGGATTGGATATTTGTTTTTTAGTAAAATCTAAGTTTTAGGAAAGAAAACCCTGAGTTGTCTTGCATAATATGGTTTGGAGCCACAACGACTTGAGCATTTATGGTTAAATTATTGGTAAAAGTTGGCAGCTTCATATAATCTGTGGAAACAAAGGAGCAGATCTGCTAATCTTTGTTGGTTTGGTGATACAGGCCCTCAAATTGTCATCAGCATCCTTGAGTTAAGGGCAGTAAAGAATCTGTAGATGTTACTATACTTGAGTATTATTCAATTATTCTTGAAATAAAGTTATCTTTTGTGGAATTTTGATGAGAGTGGAATTATTCCCAGCTAATGTGGTCTCTACATCAAGCTCAGCTCCTGTAAGGAGGTACAAGAATTATCTATGAACCAATATTAAAAACTGATCACTTTTATAATACAATACAATACAGTACAACACAGGAACAAGCCCTGTGGTCTGCCAAGCCTGCACCGATTCCTAATCTTTATTTAGACCTGCTACTTATTGCCTGTGCATAGTTTCTATCCGTCTATTTGCCTGTAGAATTATGCATATGATAAATCACTGCGTTTAAGAAATGAAATATGAAGTTAACAAGTCTTGGGTGCTTTCTTTTCAAAAATAATGTAAATGTTAATTACCTAAATCTGCTCCTTTGTTTCCACAGATTATATGAAGCTGCCAACTTTTACCAACGTGCCCTGTTGGCAAATGCCCTTACCAGTGCACTTCGATTACACCAACGCTTACCTCACTTCCAGTTGAGTCGTGCTTTTCTGAGCCAAGCCCTGCTTGAAGATAGCTGTCATTATCTCCTTTTTTCATTGATCTTCGTCAATTCTTATCCAGTTACCAGTATCCTTTAAATGTTGACTGCTTAGTAGTGGAATTAACAGTCATATAAAAATATTTTTCTAAATGCATAAAAAATAAGTTCAAGACTGTTTGTTTCTGATTATACTTGCACAAATTGAATAATTTAACAAGCTTCTTTTAGAGTACTTTTTTGTGTATATTTATACATTTGTGCTTGTTTAGAAGGTAATCCTAAAGTACGGCTACTTTATATGTTAATCTATAGGAAATACTGTATGATGCTCCAAAATTTTGAGCAAGGAGCAGAGCAAAGGCCATTCAGTCCCTTAAGCTATTCAGCCATTCTATAATGACAAAGCTCATTGTAATATCAAGACCCCATACATACTTATCTTGATTAACCTTGTACTCCTTGCTTCAACAGAATTTATCTATCTCTGGCTTAAAAGTATTCAAGGACTCGAGTTCCCCCAACTTAAAAATACTTTTAAAAAAGCTGAAAACGTCCTGAGAGAAACAAAATTTACCTCATTTGTTATAATGAGTGACTCCATGTTCCAGATTCTCTCTGAAGACCCTTCCACGTCTACCATATAAAGACCCCTCAGTAGCTTGTTTGTTTCAATCGAGTCTCTTAATTTTGTTAACCCCAGCCTAACCTAAGCAACCTTTTTTCATATGCAGCCCATCATAACCAGGTATTAGTCTGGTAAACACTTGTGACACATTTTGGGTATTTTGCTAACCAACCTGTTCAGAGCTGTCATTACAAATCTCTGGAGCACTTAGAACTTGAACTCTCGTCTGTCTGCACTACAAGAGCCTGTCTGACATATTCTTAAATATGGTGACCAACGCTCTGCACAGTATTTCACATATGGTTTTACTAGTGCTATCCATACCTGAAGCATAATTTCCCTACCTGTGTTTATGATTAGGTTTGTTTATCATTCTATTAGCTTTCTAAATACTTGCATACCTGTATGGTAATCTTTGATTTGTGCACTAGGATATCCAGATCTTTCTGCAGCCCAGAGAATGTAATCTTTCATCATTAGGTCTTTTTTTTAAAATTCCTGCTAAAATTGAATACTCATACTTTCTGACTTTATGTACTCCATTTACCAGATTGTTTTCCCCTCCCTTAACCTAGCTAGATCTCTCTACAACTTCCTATGTCCTCTTCATAAATTACTTCCCAATCTAACATTGTATCATCAGAAAATTTGGCAACCATACCTTCTGTCCTTTCATCAGTCATTTCTACATGTTGTAACCAGTTGAGGTGCCAGAACTGAGCCTTGAGGCTTACCTCTTGTCAACCTGAAAATGACCCATTAATGTTTACTTTCTGTTTACTGTTAGCCAGTCAATGCTACCCCTTATCCATAAGCTTTTATTTTCCCAAAAAACTTTTGATCTGACAATTGTCAAATGCCTTCTAGAAATCTAAGTACAGTGTGTCCGCTGTTTACCCCATTATTCTCACATGTACCTCCTTAAAAAGCTCCTGTTGATTAGCCAAACATTATTTCCATTTCTCAATCACGTTGACTCTGTCTGATTGCCTTTAATTTATTCAATCGCCCTGCTATTTTTTCTTTAATAGTAGCTTCTAACATTTTTCTCATTTATTCACTTAATTTGCTATACACAGGATCTTACATGGAAACTGATTGTTGTTACACCGATTAATAAAACAGTGTTTTAGAGAAGTAGTTTTCCAATTCTGAAATGCTTCAGGATTCTATAAAGGCGTCAGAAAGTTCTAAAAAGGTACAAATTCGCCTTCTTCATAGTGAAGATTTGGAACACAGAATACTTACAGTTTCACGATAATTTCTAACTTAAGTTCATTATGTTAATTTCACTTCACTGTTTTGATGCTACAGTGAATAGTATCTTTCTTAACTATCTACTTCAGTGAGTATTTTTCCAGTTTTCTTATTTTCTCTGCTGCATGCTACAGCCTACACAAAGAAAATTATTGACGTGAGTATTGGTATTTTTGAAAGATATTCTGGCTTGCACGTTGTGATGGCCTAAAATTTGTCATTTTATTGATGTGTACTGCTTTTCAAAGTACAAGTTTCAAAAGCTGAATTTAAAAAGTTATTTTGACAGTTTTCTTTAGATGAAAATAAATGCAGAGATATTCTATGACATCATTACATACCGGCCTTGCCCCAGTCAAAAAAGTCTGGCAGGCTTACTTTCCTTACTTTTGTTAAGGAGTGACCCACATTACAGGATGTTGCAGTCAAAGGTGATAGAATTTTTAAATTACTAATGTGAAAATTTTAGTTGCCAACCTTTAAAAGAGAAGTAACACATACATACGCATTATTGGCAAAGTGCATCATAAAAATTCCATTCCAGTTTTTCCGATGAAGAGGTAAATTTGCATAAAACCACCTCTACAGATTAAAGATTGATATTTATATTTAGAAAATCACATTGTGAAACTTGTGTTGTGCAGTATTTGTTCTCCAGTAGATACTGTACTGAACTAAACAAATTTCAATTTTAATTTGCTTTTGAGGCTATGTTTGCATGCAGAATATACTGCTTTTAATTAGCAATGCTGTTAGCTCCCAAAATCATAATTCTGCGTAACTGGCAATTAGCCTTGAATATTAGTACAACTGGTGAAGAATTGCATCATTTTACATTTTGAGAGTGCCATTGATGGGCAGAGAGAGAGCCCTGTCTCATACACGCAGACACAAGAACGCATCCCCCTGCAAATAAGGCAAGGGTGCAGTCTTTCTCCAAGCTATATTCCAATTATAATTGTTATAGGTGTTCTGGCAAATTAATTAGGATTAATGCGATTGGAGATAATACATGATTAAAGATGGAGTGTACTCTGATATCCTCTATAACCCTCAAAAAGTTCACTTGACCCTAGCTGCCTATACATGTTATATGCCTCCTTTTTCTTGACCAGGGCCTCAATAACTAGTCATCCAGGGTTCCCTACTCCTGCTTGCCTTACTCTTCACTCTAATAGGAACATGCTAGCCTTGAACCCTTGTTAACTCACTTTTGAAAATCTCCCACTTACCAGAAGTCCCTTTGCCTGCAAACAGCTACCCCCAATCAACTTTTGAAAGTTCCTGTCTAAGACCATCAATTTTGGCCTTGCCCATCTTGCTCACACCCCCGCCCATTTAATTTATCTGTCTTTTTCTCTTGCCTGATTCTTAGCTCCAATTGACAACTCATTTTCTACCTGGATAAAAGCAAATTACTGCAGATGCTGGAATCTGAAACCAAAAGAGAAAATGCTGGAAAATCTCAGCAAGTCTGTTAGCATCTGTAAGAAGAGAAAAGAGCTGACGTTTTGAGTCTAACTGAACCTTTGTCAAAGCTCAAAAAATGGAGAAGTTAAAAAAAAATTAAAAAGATAAATGAAATAAAATTACGAAGCAGAATGAAAACAGAGGGGTCGAGATGGGATAATCTTCTGAAGTTGTTGAATTCAGTGTTGAGACCGGCAGGCTGTAACATGCCTAGTCGGAAGGTGAGATCTGTTCCTCCAGTTTGCGTTGAGCTTCACTGGAACATTGTAGCAGGCCAAGGACAGACATGTGGGCATGGGAGCAGGATTGTGTGTTGTGCTCCCATGATCATTCTGCTTCGTAATTTTATTTCATTTATTTTATTTATCATTTTTTTTCACTTCTGTACCTTTTAATTCTTGATTGTCTCTCTTTCTCTTGCTCCCCACTCTTTCATCACCTTTTTCCTCTCCTCTTCCCCCTTTGCTACCCTTCTCCCCTGTTTTCCATTTTGCCTCTGCCTCACCCATCCCCCACATATTTTGTCACATAGCACTGGCTTCAGCCTTGGTCATTCACAGCTCCTAATCTCTTTATAATCTCTCTATGCACTGTCATTATCACCTCTTTATTGCTATCTTTGCTTCTGGAGCCATGACTCCCCTTCTCTCAGTTTAGTATAAATACCTCTCTATTTCTCCCTTTTTTTTAGCTTTGAGTCAGTTAGATTCAAACCGTCAGCTCTTTTCTCTCCTTACAGATGTTGCCAGACCTGGTGAGATTTTCCAGCATTTTCTCTTTTGGTTTCATTTTCTACCTGTCTTGTTGTTTGGCAAAATTAGCTACCATTCACATCCCTCAATGATTTGACTGACATAGATTGTAAATAGCTGAGGATCTAACAGTGATCCCTATGCCAGTCAACCAGTTGCAGCTTGCCAACCTGAAAAAAGACACTTTTGCCAATTCTCTGCTTCCTGTTAGCTAAACAAACCTTTATCTGTCATAATGTCTTACACCGTGCCATGTTCTTTTATGTTGTGCAACAATCTTTTGGCATCTTATCAAATGTCTTTTGTAAATCCAAGTACACAACATCTAACTGGTCTATTTCTGTGTACTGTGAATGTTGCTTCATACAGTTTTCCTTTCACAAAGCTATGTTGCAACATAACTTATGTCTATTGGCTATTGTGGGACACCGAGCAGACAAGGAAAAGGAAAAGGTCTAAGAAATTGTAAACATAGATCTAGGTGGCTTCTTACCTGAAATACTAATGCACTGCAATACCTCATTATCCCTTGGAACCCAGTTGTTGCATGCAAAAATTTGACTGTGACTACATTTTATTATTAGGATTATGGAAAGACACTTGGTCTGTTTTCAGCTATTAATTGCTTTCTTCTTCATGTTTAGGTGCTAATTAATGTAACTTTTTTTCTTCCAATGTCAATACTGACATCAGTGGATTTATAGATTACAATCTCCTATCTGAGCTGTTTGGAGGAAGAGGGATGCTACATAGATCAGGCTGCTTGAGAGATGCTTTTCCCAACAATTATACTAGTGTTTGCATTTGGTATATGACTTATGTTGGTAGCATACTTTCTTCTCAAAAAAGTTTGATCTGCAGCACTTATATCTCTGAGAGATATGCATGACTCATTGTAATGTTGTTGTCTTCTAAAGCACCCAATTTCCATATCTTGCTTTCTATGTGAATGATGACATGTTTGTGATTTAAGGTGGCATTACTGACTAAGGTGATGTTTTTGTTATTCTTACCCAGCAATGATAATAGGGATCTAATTTCACAGAATATTTATCGCTTGCGTCAGTTACAGTGTTATACTATTTTCTGCAAAGTGATTGCAGCTTACATGCAGAATAAGACTGGCACATGCACTAATGACCTTTATTCCATACTCACCAGACATACTTCAGTATTGGCCAAGGAGAACATATTATTGGTGAGGTACAGTGCGTGAAAGTGTTCTTGAGGTCACTTCATTCAATGCTATTATTATCAGCCAGAACATATAGGACTGAATGTTGGACACCCCAGCAATTCACTTCAAAATATAAAACATTTCACTTTATATTTTTTTGTTGATTTTATGCTGGGTCATTTTGTTCCATTTTCTGCTGTTTTTGCTGTTAGTCCTATGTGGCATATATTTGGCAAATATCATTTGTTAGTTGTGACATGTCTTGGAGTTCTCAACATGTTTCCCTATTTCAACACACCTTCAATTGCCTTGCCCTGTTAAATTTCCATTGCATGCAGTTTTCTGCCCCCGATCCTTTTCATCGAATAATAGAATCCCTACAGTGGGGAAGCAGGTCATTTGGCCCATCCAGTCCCCATCGATTCTCTGAAGAGCATTCCACCCAGACCCACTCCCCTACCCTGCATTTCCCATGGCTAATCCGCCTAGCCTGCACCTTCCTGGACTCTGAGTAATTTAGCACGTCCCATCCACCTAACCTGTATATCTTTGGACTGTGGGAGGAAACGCGTGCAAACACAGGAAGAATGTGAAAATAGCCAGTCACCCAAGGCTACAATCAAATCTGGGTCCCTAGCACTGTGAGGGAGCAGTGCCAACCACTGAACTTACATGCTGCCCGATCTGCATATATTGAAAACTACTCCCTTTCCTAGGAATGGCTGGTGTGGGTAGAGCCTCTGTAAAATCTGGGCCTGCCGCCGCTCTCCTTTTGTAGCCTGGGCTTGCCACCACACTCTCTGTGCAACACTGACCTTTGCTTGCCATTGATCTCCCTGTGCAGCATGGGCCTTGACCTTCTGCTGTTGCTGTTCCTTCTGTTCAATGTGGTGGGACCTAGGAAAAGTTGCAGACACACAGTTGTCATAGGGGATTTTAATTTTCCTAATGTAGACTGTGACTGCCAGAGTGTTAAGGGCTTAGATGGGGTGGAATTTGTCAAGTGCATTCAGGAAAGTTTCCTCAAGCAGTATATAGAGGTTCCTACATGGGAAGGGGCAAAACTTGACCTACTCTTGGGAAATAAGGCAGGACAATTGATGGAAGTGACAGTGGGACCAGTGACCACAGTTCTATTAATTTTAAAATAGTTTTGGAGAAGGATAAAACTAGTTTACAGGTTCAAGTTCTAAATTGGGGCAAGGTGAATTTTAGAATTAGACAGGAGCTTGCATCAGGATGATTGGAGTAGTTTGTTTGCAGGCAAAGGGACCTCTGGCAAGTGGGAGGCCTTTAAAATGAGATAGCTAGTGTTCAAGGACTATATGTTCCTGAGAGGATGAAGGACAACATTGGCTTGAATAGGGAACCCTGGATGACCGGATAGCGAGGCTTTGACCAGAAAAAATGGAGGCGAGACCCGGGCAGCTGGGATCAAGGGAATCTCTGGAGGTATACAGGGAATACAGGAGTTTAGAGAAGAAGGAAATCAGGAGGGCAAAAAGGGGGCATGAGATGGCTTTGGCTGAGAAGATAAGGGTGAATTCAAAGAGGTACTTTAAGTATATTAAAGGAAAAAGAATTAACTAAAGAGAGAATAGGGTCCCTCAAGCACCAAAGTGAACATGAATGTGTAGAACTGCAGGAGATGAGCAAGATAGTCAATGAATAGTTCTCTGTGTTTACCCTGGGGAAAGACATGAAGACTTGGGAACTTGGGGAAGTTATTGGTGATATCTTGGGGACAGTCCACATATCACAGTAGAGAATGTGTTGGATGTATGAAGGTGGATAAATCTCCTGATCCTGACCAGGTACAGAGGAGCCTCGATTATCCAGAGGACACGGGCAGATAGTGTTTTGTTTGGTTAATCAAATTCTGGGTAATGAAATACCGGATAACATCGTTTAGCCAAGCATTGGGACCTTGCGATCTTGCTGGATAATCTGATATTTGGACAATCGAATGATGGATAATCAAGGTTCCTCTGTATATCCAAGAACACTGCAAGAGGTTAGAGAAGAAATTGCAGGGGCCCTTGCTGATATTTTTGCATCATCATGAGCTACAGATGAGATCCCAGGAGACTGAAGAGTAGCAAATGTGCCTTTGTTCAAGGAAGGGCTGCAAACAAAAGCCTGAACTATAAACCAGTAAGCCTAACATCTTTGGTGGATATGTTGCTTGAAGATTCTGAGGGGTAAGATATACATGCATTTGGAAAGATAGCGTTTGATTAGAAGTTGTCAGCATGGCTTTGTGAGTGGGAGATCATGCCTTCCAAATTTGTTAGAGTTCTTTGATAAAGTGTCCCGGAAGATTGGCGAGGGCAGGGCTGTAGTAGTCTATATGGATTTCAATAAGATCTTTGATAAGGTTCCACATAGTAGGCTCCTCTGGAAGGTTAGACAACATGGAATCCAGGGTGAGCTGACAAATTGGTTACACAATTGGCTTGATCGTAGGAAGCAGAGGGTTTATCCACCTTCATACCTTAATATGGAAGCATGCTTGTCAGACTGCAGGCCTCTGACGAGAGGAGTGCCTTGGGTCAGTGCTGAACCCATTGCCATTTGTTACCTATGTATCTCATTTGGATGAGGTTGTACAAGGCTTGTTTAGTAATTTTGCTGACAACACTACAATAGGCGGTATCGCGGACAGTGAGGAAGGTTATCAGAAATTGTAGCACAACTGTGATCAATTGGGGAAGTGGGCTGAGAAATAATAAATGGAGTTTAATATAGATAAGTGTGAGGTCTTGCATTTTGGAAAGTCAAATCAAGGTTAGAGTTTCATAGTGAATGGTAAGGCCTTAAGGAGTGTAGTGGAACAGATGGATCTTGGAGTTCAGGTTCACAGTTCCCTCAAAGTGGGGTCACAGGTAGACAGGGCAGTGAAGAAGGCTTTTGACATACTGGCCTCATCACTCAGGGCATTGAGTATCAAAGTTGGGAAGTTATGTTGTAGTTATACAGGACATTGGTGAGGCTGCACTTTGAATATTGTGTTCAGTTTTGGTCACCTTGCCATTGGAAAGATGATCTTAAGATGGAAAGAGAGCAGAAGAAATTTACAAGGATGTTGCCTGGCCTCAATAGTCTGAGTTACAGGAAGAGTTGGACAAACTAGGACATTTTTCATGAGAGCATAAGAAAGTGAGGGTGGACCTTATAGAGGTGTGTACGATCATGAGAGGATGGATAGGGTGAATGCATTTAGTCTTTTTTCCCAGGGTTGGGGAATTGAGGACTCGAGAGGAAAGAATAAAAGGGAACCTGAGGAGCAACTTTTTTTACACAGAGGGTTCAACACACATGGAATGAGCTGTCAGTGGAGGTGGTTGAGGCAGGTACATTAACAACATTTAAAAGGTATTTGGACAATACATGAATAGAAAAGGTTTAGAAGGATATGGGCCAAGTGCAGGGAAATGGGGTTAGTGTGAATGCACATTTTGGCTGGCATGGACTAGTTTGAGCCAAAGGGCCTGTCTCCGTGCTGTAGGACTGTGATTCTATTTCATCCCTTTGAATTCATGTAAAACTTGACAGTAACTGTTTTGTGATTTGGAAAAACTAATTGTAGAGTGAGAGGTGTGGTTCCCTGGGTTTCTGGGGCTGCATTCCTTTGAGATAGGGAAGCAGCAGAAGATTGACATTTATCAGAGATTTCTTTTTAAAAGTTTAAATTGAAAGGTGTGCATTTCTTGAGGGTTTTTTAGGGGCCTGTGAGGGGGAGAAATTTACTATCCTGGTGTTTAGCCTACATTTGACGCCAGGCTTACAGAATTGTGGTTACTTTTTAAGAGACTCAATCCTTTCTTCACCTGAAACATTGAGACTGTTCATATCTCCTCAAATCGTGTCAGACCTACTGGGTATTCCCATTTTCTGTTTACTTCAGATCTCCAGCTTCCATAGTATTTAGCTCATGTTGCAAATTTATAAAGGCTGCTTATGGGCATTATTTCAGATTGTGAGCAATCTTTACTCTGTTTTTGCGTCCTATGGATACAGTTATTTCATGTTACATGAATCTGTTTTCACATATCTGTCTGCAGCCACCAGTAATTGAACAGGCAATTTGTATTCTTTCATTATTCTGTTTCTTTACTCTTAGATTCTGGGTCCAACCAGTTTGGCCTTTCTGAGGTCAATCTTGGATAAAATTTCAGCTAATCAGCAGAACATTTTGAAGTTCATTGCCTGCAATGAAATTTTTCTGATGCCAGCCACCGTCTTCATGCTTTTAAGGTAATCTTAGTAGGTCTGTTTAAATACTCCGAGCTTCACAAGTGTAATTTAAAAGTACATTTCCTATTTGATCAATCTAGTTATTTGCATAGATGCTTAACAATAGTGAAATAAGTATCAAGTAATCATTTTGTATCCTTCTACTTCAATAGTGGGACTGGAAGCTTGCTGCAGCCTTTCATTTACTACCGATTTCTTGTACTACGATATTCCTCACAAAGAAATCCCTACTGTCGGTAAGTATATTTGTTATTTTAGAGATTGGATCACTTTCAGCAAGTGATGTCTTTATTTCATGGAATGGAGTATAAAAATAGTTTTGCTAAAGCAATACGAGGCATTAGTTAGACTTAGAATACTGCAAACAGCTTAGTGCCTCTTCTTGTTCGGCCAAATGGCCTTGATCTGCACTGTAGGGAATCTAATTTGTAGAGAATATAATCTAATATCTAAGCAAAGAAATACTTTGAGGCAATCTAGAGAAGGTTTAGTAGGATGATCCTGCATATGGAGGGATTTTCTTAAAAGAAAGAGTTGAGTAGGTTGGTCCTGTACTCATTACAGTTTAGAAGAATGAGAGGTGTTCTCCTTGAAGTTTGAAGGATTCTCAGGGGACTTGTCTGAGTAAACGTGGAAAGGTTGTTTTCCCCTTGTGGAAGAGTCAAGATGAAAGGCATAATCTCAGAACAAGTGGTTGTCCAGTTAGGACACAGATGAGGAATTTCTTCCTTCTAATGATAGTGGAATCTGTGGAATTCTTTACTGCAGACAGCCTGTAGAGGCTGGTTTGTTCAGTGTATTCAAGGTGCTGTCATGGACAGATTTCTAATCAGCAAAGGATTCAAGGATTATGAGGAAAGGGCAAAAAAATCATAGATGAAGACAATGTGGGAAAGTGTGAGGTTTAGCAGGAAAAATGTACTTTAACAGGAAGAATAGACTACGTCTCTATTTTCTAAACAGGGAAAGACTTGAGAAATCTGAAGCAAAGGGGCTTGAGAATTCAGTTGGCAGTTAGGAAGGTAATTGCAATGATAGCATTCATTTTAAGAGAACTAGAATATAAGAGCAGAGATGTACTGATGAGGCTGTACAAGGCTCTGGTTAGACCACCTTCAGAATATTGTGACACTTTTGAGCCCTGTGTCTAAGGATGGATATGCTGCCCTTGGAGGAAGAGCCTCACAAGAATGATCCAACAATCGAAAGGTTTGTCATATGAGGAGCAGTTGAGCACTCAGGGTTTGTACTTGATGGAATTTAGAAAGATGAGGAAGATCTAATTAAAACTTACAGAATACTGAGGGGCCTGTACTGAGGTAGAATGGATGTAGAGAAGATTTTTCCACTAGTAGAAGAGAGTAGGTCCATATGTCAGAGCCTTATAGTGAAGAGGCAATCCTTTAGAACTGAGATGAGGAATGATTTCTTCAGCCAGAGGGTAGTGAATCTGTGAAATTTATTACCGTGTGGACTGTGGAGGCCAAATCATTGAGTGTCTTTAAGTCAGGTTCCTGATTAATAAGGGGATCAAGGGTTACAAAGAGAAGGCAAGAGAATGGAGTTTAGAAATATATCATCCATGAACATATGGTGGAGCAGAATCAATGGGCCAAATGGCCTAACTTTGCTCCCTATATCTTGTGGTCTAAACTGCAATTCTAGTTAGAAAAATATGGATTTTTAAAAATATAAATTTTGGTGTTAAATATTTTTCCATAGGCTATAGTACTTGGTCCTTGCTTTTCATAGTATATTTCAATTATTAAATTACGATGCCAAAGATGTATTGGGCTGGTCAGGTCTGCACCAGCTCTGTGCATTTTTTTTCTCATGCCAATCTTCTACTTTCTCACCAGAAATCTTTGTATTTCCTCTCTTTAATTGTCTCATTCCGTCTTGAATGCATCAACTGAAAATGCCTTCAGCGCACTGAAGAGCACTCCAGATCGTAAATACTCACTGTGCAGAAAATATGTTTTCTCACCTTTTTATGTTGCTTCTTTCAAAACTATTTAAAATTGTGCCCTTTAGTTCTCAATCTGCTCTGTTCAGATCCTTCATGATTTTAGAAAACATCTAGCTGAGCTCCTCTTGGTCTTCTCTACAATGAAAATAGCCCCAACTTCTCCCATCCATACTCATAACTGATGCTTTACTTGAACTGAAACCATTCCCATAAAACTGTCTGCGCACTGTTTAGTACTTCCAGACCCTTCCTAAAGTGTGGTGCAGAACGCGACACTAACATCCAGTTAAGATCCAATTGTCAAACTGTCCTTTGTAACCTCAACATAACCTCCATGCTCTTGTACTCTATGCCTTTTTTAATGAAATCTGGAGTACTGCATGCTTTGTTGACAGCACTCTTGATTTACTCTGCCAGCTTTTAATGACCCTAACGCAAATATAAACTCAGGTATCTCTACTCCTCCATGCTGTTTAGAATCTTTTGTCTTATGTTGTCTCTATTGTACCAAAATTTATCATCTAATATTTCTCTTCGTTGAACTTCATCTCCCACTTGTTCCCCCATACAACCAACTTGGCAGTTCTTTTCAAAGGTCCACATCAAACTTCTCTTGGCTATAATGTCATCAAGTTTTGTCTAGTTCCCAAACTTTAGAAATTGTTCCCTGCGCACCAAGATCTGGAAAGCAAGTAATACAAATCCCATAAGACTTAAGATATAAGAGCTGAATTAGGCCACTTGGCCCATCAGGTCTACCCCACCAATCGATCATAGTTGATATATTTCTCAACCCCATTCTTCTGCCTTAGAGTCATGGAGTGCAGAAACAGCCCCTTTAGTCCAACTTGTCTATACCAACCTGATATTCTAAATTAATCTAGTTCTGTTTGCCAGCATTTGGCCCATTGTCCTCTAAAACCTTCCTATTCACTTACCCTTGCAGATGCCTTTTAAACGGAATTGTGCCAGCCTCCGTCACCCGCTTTGGCAGCTCATTCCATGCACACCCCACCCTCTGAGTAAATACGTTGACTCTTAGGTCCCTTTAAATCTTTCCCCTCTCACTTTAAATTTACGCCCTCTAGTTTTAGACTCACCTTCCCAACAGAAAAAAAACATGAACTATTCACCCTATCCATGCTGCTCATGATTTTATAAATTTCCATAAGGTCGCTCCAGCCTCCCGATGCTCCAGGGAAAATAGCCCTAACCTATTCAGCCGCCTCCTATAGCTCAAATCCTCCAACACCGGTAACATCCTTGTAAATCTTTTCTGAACCCTTTTCAAGTTTCACAACATCCTTCCGATAGGAGGGAGACCAGAAATACACACGATATTCTGAAAGTGGCCTAACCAATGTCCTGTACAGCCGCAACATGACCTCCTAATTCCTATACTCGATGCTCTTTCCAATAAAGGAAAGCATATCAAATGCCACCTTCACTATCCTATCCACCTGGGACTTCATTTTCAAGGGGCTATTGAACTTGCACTCTCAAGATCTTTGTTCAGCAACACTACCCAGGACCTTTATCAATAAGTATATAAGACCTGCCCTGATTTGCCCTCCCAAAATGCAGCACTTCACTTTTATCTAAATTAAACTCCATTTGCTGCTCTTGGCCCATTTGTCCTTGTTCTCTGAGATAACCTTCTTCCTATCCACTACAAAACCAATTTTGGTGTCGTCTGTAAAATTGGTAATCATACCTCCTATACTCACATCCAAATCATATATATAAATGACAAAAAGCAGTGGACCCAGAACCTGTCCTTGTGACGCACGACTTCAGACGGGAGGCCTGTGATTAAAGCAACCCTACACCACCATCACCCTCTGTCTCCTAGTTTCAAGACAATTTTGCATCCAAATGGCTGGTTCTCCATGGATTCCATGAGATCTAACCTTGCTAATCAGCCTACCATGCAGAGCCTTGTTGGGTGCCTTACTGAAGTTCATATAGGCAACGTCCACTTCTCTACCTTCATCAAAAGTCTTCATCACAATCAAGTTAGTGCGGCATTATTTCCCATGTACAAAGCCATGTTAACTATCCCTAATCAGCCTTTGCCTTTCCAAATAGATGTAAATTCTCTCCATAACCCTTGGTCACCTTATTGATCAAGAAGCTATTTTTCTGTTTTAAATACACTCTGTGATCTAGCGTCTACAGTCTTCTGCAGCAATGAGTTCCACAGATTAACCACACTCTCACTGAAGAAATTCCTCCATATCTCAGTTCTAAAGAGCCATCCCTTCACTCTGAAGGTGTGGCCTCAGGTCTAGTCTCTCTTTCTAGTAGAAACATCTTCTCTGTTCCTACTCTCTCCAGGTCCTTCAGTATTCTGTAACTTTCAATTAGATTCTCCCTCATCCTTCAAAACTCCATTGATTACAGACTCCGAGTCCTCAACTGCTTCTCATATGACAAGCCCTTCATCCCTGGAATCATTCTTGTCAAACTCCTCTGCACCCCATCCAAGTCCAGTATATCTTCCTTAGATACAGGGTGCAAAGCTGCTCATAATATTCCAAATACAGTCTGACCTTTTGCCTTATACGGCCTCAGCAGTACATCTCTGCTCTGTATTCTAACTCTGTTAAAATGAATGCTAATATTGCATTTGCCTTCCTAACTGCAAACTGAACCTGCATGTTACCTTGAGAGAATCCTGAAGTAGGACTCCCAAGTCCATTTATGCTTCATATTTCTGAAGCCTCTTCCCATTTTGAAACTTGTCTCCACCTCTATTCTTTCTACTAAATTGCATAACCTCACACTTTGCCACATTGGGCAAAAAATGGTAAATGAATACACTCTCCTAGCCTGTTCAAGTACTTCTGCAGCCTCTAGCTTCCTCAGCACTCTTGTCCCTCCTCTATAGTTGTGTCATCTGCAAACTTATCAACTATGCTCTCTGTTCCATCGTCCAGTTAGTTAATGTATAACGTGAATAGTTGTCCCAATACTGATCCCTGTGTAAT
The DNA here is from genome assembly GCF_004010195.1 of Chiloscyllium plagiosum. Classification (NCBI taxonomy): domain Eukaryota; kingdom Metazoa; phylum Chordata; class Chondrichthyes; order Orectolobiformes; family Hemiscylliidae; genus Chiloscyllium; species Chiloscyllium plagiosum. The sequence continues at coordinate 94,984,362 of NC_057710.1, read as the reverse complement.
TCCACTAGTCACCAGCTGCTATTCTTTCTTTAACTTGCACATCACTTCGTCAAAGAATTCGAACAGATTAGTCAGGCATGACCTCCCCTTGACAAAGCTGTTGCTGAATCAGCCCTGTTTTGCCATTCATAATCAAGTATTCCACAATGTCATCTTTCGTAATGGACTCTAAAATCTCACCCACAACTGAGGTGAGCCTAACCATTCTATAGTTTTAGAACATAGAACACTACAGCACAGTACAGGCCCTTTGGCCTTTGATGTTGCGCTGACCTGTGAAGCCAATCTGAAGCCTATTCAACATAACTATTCCATTTTCATCCGTATGTTTATTCAATGGCTATTTAAATGCCCTTAACGTTGTCGAGTCTACTACTGTTGCAGACAGGGTATTCCATGTCCTTACTACTCTCTGTATAAAGAAACAACCTCTGACATCTGTCCTATATCTATCGCCCCACAATTTAAAGCTATGTTCCCTTGTGCTAGCCATCACCATCCAAGGAGAAAGCCTTTCACTGTCCTCCCTATCTAACCCTCTGATTAAGTTGTATGTCTCAATTAAGTCACCTCTCAACCTTCTTCTCTCTAATGAAAGCAGCCTCCAGATGCTCAACCTTTCCTTATAAGATCTTCCCTCCATACCAGGCAACATCCTGGTAAATCTCCTCTGAACCCTTTCCAATGCTTCCAAATCCTTCCTACAGTGCGGTGATCAGAACTGTACGCAGTATTCCAAAGGTGGCCGCACCAGAGTTTTGTACAGCTGCAACATGACCTCATGGCTCTGAAACTCAATCACTCTACCAATAAAAGCTAACACACCATGTGCCTCCTTAACAACCCTATCAACCTGGGTAACAACTTTCAAAAGTCCATGTACATGGACACTGAGGTCTCTCTGCTCATCTACACTACCAAGAACCTTACCATTAGCTCAGTACTCTTTATTCCTGTTGCTCCTTCCGAAATGAATCACCTCACGCTATTCCTCATGAAACTCCACTTGCCACCTCTCAGCTCAGCCCTAGATAACCTGCAACATCCTTCAGCACTATCTACAACTTCATCGACCTGCAAATTTATTAACCCATCCTTTTGTGCCCTCATTCATATCATTTATAAAAATGACAAACAGCAATGGCTCCAGAACAGATCGTTGCGGTACACCATAAGCAACTGAACTCCAGAAAGAGCATTTCCGATCAACCACCACTCTTTGTCTTCTTTCAGCCAATTTCTGATCCCAACTGCTAGATCACCCTCAATCCCATACCTCTATATTTTGTGCATTCGCCTACTTTGGGAAACCTTATCAAACGCCTTAACTGAAATCCATACACACCACATCAACCTTTTTACCCTCATCCACCTGTTTGGTCACCAGCTCAGAGAACTCAGTAAGGTTTGTGAGACATGACCTACCCTTCAAAAAAACTGTGTTGACTATCCCTCATCAACCTATTCCTTTCTAGATGATTATATATCCTATCTCTTATAACCTTTTCCAACACTTTACCCACAACTGAAATAAGGTTCACTGGTCTATAGTTACCAGGGATGTCTCTACTCCCCTTCTTGAACAAAAGCAGAAATAGCAGGCAAAGCTCAGCAGGTCTGGCAGCATCTGTGGAGAGAAATCAGAGTTAATGTTTTGGGTCCCGTGACCCTTCCTCAGAATTGATGGTCAGCGTCAGAAGTCATGCGACAGCAGGTTACAGTTTATCAAGTTCATTTGAAATCACAAGCTTTCGCAGTGCTGTTCCTCTGTCAGGTGAAGTGATGAAAGGGCAGTGCTCTGAAAGCTTGTGATTTCAAATGAACCTGTTGGACTGTAACCTGATACCCCGTGACTTCTGACCTAGTCCACCCCAGTCCATCATTGGCACCTCCACATCAGAACTGATGGTAGTTAGGAAAATGTCAGTTTGTATGCAGAAGATGGGGTAGGGGTTGGGGATACAGAGTAAAGGATAGGTGTGGATAGAGCCCAAAGAAAAAGAAGAACAGTTGAGCAGACAAAGGAATGGATAACAAGCTGGCTGGGAGGGTGAATGGGGATTGTTTGTGGCTAACAATGGATTGTGTGTAATAGCAGACTACATGATAACAAGGCCTGATGTGTAGGGTAGGGGCAAGGACATGGGGAAGTTCAAGCCCTAAAGTTATTGAACTCGATATTGAGTCCAGAAGACTTCAGAGTCATCAAGTAGAAAATGAGTTGTTCTTTCAGCTTATATAGTTCTTAAAGTTTCCTGTCTTCTGCTTCCCTTCCTCCCTTAAACAAGGGTGTTATATTAACTATTTTCTAGTTTATTAGCTGCAGTGGAGTACAAGAGCAGGTGATGTTAGAGTTGTCTACAACAATTTAACAATTGACAACTGGAGTACTGTGCACCGTTCTGATGACTGAATTAACAGGAAGGATAAGATTGTACTAGTGCAAGTCGAGGTGTTTTTTTGCTGAATATTGCCAGGATGGGAGAATTTTAGGTAAAGAGGATATGTTCAGCCCATGTTGAGGTGGTTAAGAGTATTTTAATTGTGGTGTGTAAAATTTGAGAATCATAGATGAGGTTGATAGAAAGAATAATACACCACTAAGAAAGGTGAAGAACTGGAGGCGCAGATTTAAATTAATGGTAGAATAGCGAGAACAGGTTTGAGAAATTTTTTTTCTCCCAGAAGTTGTTATTGGAATTCAAGAATGCAAGAGTGGTATAGGCAGAAACCCTTTTATGTATTAAAATGTACATATATGTATTTGAAATAATATGTCTGAAAAGGCAATGAACCAAAAACTAGAAAGTGGAAGTGAGTAGGATACTGTCCTTTAGCCAGTGTAGACATAATGTGCAGAATGGAGACTGGTGCTGGAAAAGCACAGCAGGTCAGGCAGCATCCAAGGAGCAGGAGAATTGACGTTTTGGGCATAAGCCCTTATACCCGAAATGTCGATTCTCCTACTCCTCGGATGCTGCCTGACCTGCTGTGCTTTTCCAGCACCACATTCTCTACTCTGATCTCCAGCATCTGCAGTCCTTGTTTTATCCTCTGTGTAAAGTGCAGAATGACCTTTTTTCCATAAATTTATATTGTTTCAGTGAGTAATGATTATTTGGCTAGTGTCTGAAGTTTGAGTAATGTATCCATTTTATAATTGAAGGTTGAATTATTTTAATTTTATTTGATGTATTTTAGAACATTAGTATCTTGAAAATCTTGTACTGACATCAATTACTTTGAAATGACCAACTTGGTTTATACTTTTGAATATGACTAAGAGGAGGATTTTGGGGGGGAATCCAAGATGGCAGTGGTCTGTTAGGTCTAGTGTGCTGGGGCTTCACATCAAAACCCAAGTGAGGTGGGTTTTCATCTCGCACCCCTCCATGCTAGTCATTCTCAAGAAAAGTCTATTAAAATAACATAAAAAGTGCCAAGAACCTTTTAAAGTTGGATGATGAAGTCTAATAAAGGAAAGAGAGCCAAAGGATTGCAGCCAGCAGTGCACTCCCCTACAGCACGGAAGTGGCCCACAGCCCAGACCCCCATGGTGCCTCCTTTGAACCTGTTGGACCAACAGAATCTAATCTGAGTTTGTTGGATCTACGTGTTGAGGCGGTTGAACAAAAGACCAAGGTTTCGGAGACTGAGGCAAGAGAATTTGGAGGGGCGGATCAGAACACTGGAAGACCAGGTTCGGGCCCTGTTGGATCAGGTCGATGACCTCAAAAAATGAAGGTCGGAGGGAAAACTTGCGGACTGTCTGGCTCCCTGAGCGCAAGGAATGTGAGAGCCTGGTTACCTTCCTGGAGCAGTGGCTCCTGCCACTCCTGGGACTGGAAGGTGTGTGTGTGTGTGTGTGTGTGTGTGTGTGTGTGTGGAGCGGGCCCACTGGATTGCAATGTGTTGGTCCTGATTGGATCAGCGCCCCTACCTGGTCCTTGTGCGACTCCAAGGTTGTAAAGACACGCAGCCCATAATCGTAGCCTGCAGACTGGGAAGAGATTCACAGGCCCTGGTGTACAAAGGGTCCAAAATTATGTATTTTCAGGACTTGTCTGGAGACATAATCAAGAAGAGGAAATCCTTTCAGATCAAGAAGAAATTGAGAGACTTGAATATCCAATGTTCTTTGAAGTACCCAGCAATACTGCGTTTTAATCATGGAGGGTCTGTTTATAATTTCGGCTGGGCAGAAAAAAGAAGGAACTTTTTGGAATCTTTGAAATAAGTAATCCGGGTTGGAGGGAAAAAAAACAAAGACAATGGTGAGGAGTGGTTATTTATTTTATGGCAGATGAATAGGGTTGATGTATGGAGGGGACAGGGTGGGCACCCACTGTTAACTCCCATGTGTGTAAATAATAGGTTTTTTTGTTTTGGTATTGTTTGGGTCTGGGGCTTGGCCTTAGCTGGAAGGAACCAGGATGGTTGTAAGGTTTGGGATGAATGCCCCCTATGGGCGAAGGGGGAAATCTCCAGCAGTTTGTTGTTTATATGTTTGTTTGGTTAAGTGTAGTGGTTAGTTTTTTAATTGTAGGGATAGCTTTTAGATCTGAAAAATTGTGTTTTTTCCATTCGGCGCACCATAAATAAGCTTCTTCTCGGGGACTGTGGTCGGTCATAGCTAGTGGTTTATTTAGATAGTTCACCTGGAATATAAAAGGGAGCACTCTCTGACTAAAAGAAAGAAAATATTCTCAAACCTTAGAAGGGAAATAGTTGACATCGCTCTGCTGCAGGAAACACACTTAACTGACAGGGAACATGTGAAGTTGCATCAGGGAGGATTTGGCAGGGTATTCTTCTCCTCTTTCAACTCCAAAAGTAGAGGTGTGGCCATACTAATACAAAGGGACCTCCCATTCCAGATAGTAGAACAAATCAAGGATGAATATGGGCAGTTCATCATTCTCAAGGCCTTAACACATGTGGAAGAGTATGGCATCCTGAATGTCTATTGTCCAAGGGTGCAATTTCTAAACGAATGGCTTTTGGGGTGCGCCATATAATCATACGAGGAGACCTTAACCGTCTCATGGACCCCAAGGTAGACAGGATGCCCACGGGTCTCTTAGATATTTCCCTGCAATCTAAACAGCTAGTGGACTTGTGCGGGGAGTTGAGGCTGGTGGATGTGTGGAAATGTCTCCACCCTAATGGTAGGGATTTTACCTTTTACTCCATCCCGCACAAATGCCACACGAGAATTTATATGTTCTTTCCTCCACTTGTCTGTTTAGATTAGGTGTTGTCCTGCAGGATTGAGAACCTGTGGACCATGTGGCAGTGTACTTGGATGTCAAGATTAAGGATAGTGGAGTAGACATGCAACACTGGCGCATAGATCCATTTCTTTTAAAGAACAGTAAATTTATTGTGCCCTCAAAAGGGGGTTGGGGTTTTCTGGGATGTCAACTCGGGTGTGACTAGTAATCTGTTAGTGCCTTGGGAAACTGTCAAGGCGTACTTAAGGGGTTTGATTATCTCATATTCAGCAACCAGGAAAAGGAAGAGAGAGGAGCAGCAGTGGATGCTCAAGGCCCAGCTAAAAGCAGCCGAGTTGGCATATTACGACAGATCGTCTGTGGTCAAGCTGCAGAGGGCACGGCTCGCGGGCTGCTCAGAATTCAGTGCTCAGGCAGGTGGCGAAGAGAGAGGTTACCTTTGCAAAGCAAAGGTTATTTGAATACGGGGATAGGCCGGTAGATATCTGGTGAGGAAGAAACATGCTCTGTAGTCCACTGTCTCCATGAGGGAGAGAACTGGCGCTGTCACTCATGAGTCGAAAAGTATCAATGTCATATTTTGGAAATTCTATGTGGAGTTATACTGGTTGGAGGGCTGTGTTCCTCGGCTACTATATCCTATGAGAATGCTACAGCTGTTGCTGGCTCGACAGGTGTTGCAGCGATTAAATGGCTGGCTTGGGTCCTTTATCTGGTGTCATAGACACCCTCTCATTAAATTTATTAAGTTGTAGCTCCTACAGGGTATAGAGGGGGTGGATCTGAAGCGATATCAAATAGGTGCCCTGCTGTCATATGTGGATGACTGGGTGCACAAGGTTCTGGGGTCGATTTGGCTTGACATCGAGGCTTCTCAGGTAAGGTGTCCCCTCTTTAATTTATTGTTTACGGATAGGGTAAAACCCATGGCTGAGCATTGTAAAAGCCCGATTATCTTAAACACAGTCAAAGTGTGGAGAATAATGCGGCAGGGCGAGGGAAATTCGCAATGACCTCACCGTTCACCCCTTCAGTTGGAGCCCCAGTATTTCAGCTGGGGTCAATGGACTCCAGCTTTAATGTGTGAAGCTTTATTTGAGAGAGAGGTCCTGATGCCTTTCAACCAATTAAGTCACAAGTGTGAGCTATCTCTTCCACTATCTCCAAATTAGGGACTATATACAGAGAGAGACCATGCTCTGCTATAAAGAGAAGAGTGCTCCGGTGTGTGGGCACTCTCTCGATGAATACCCTGTACCATCTAGAGAGGAGGTGATCTGGAGGATTTGGAAAGATTCTCTGGAGTCAGGAACTAGGAGAAGATATTTTGCCTGAGACATGGGAGGACATATGGGAGAATGTGAGGAAAATTTTGATATACAAAAAAGCGCAGTTGAAGATTCTTCACAGGGCCCATATGGCTCCAGAACAGTTGGCAAAGATCAAGAATGGAGTGTCTCCAGGATGTTCTAAATGTAAAATTGGCACAGGCACCCTTACACATTTGTTTATGGTCATGTTATAGAGTCATAGAGATGTACAGCATGGAAACAGACAGTTTGGTCTAACTTGTCCATGCCGACCAGATATCCCAACCCAATCTAGTCCCACCTGCCAGCAACCGGCCCATATCCCTCCAAACCCTTTCTGTTCATTTACCCATCCAGATGTCTCTTAAATGTTGCAATTGTACTAGCCTCCACCACTTCCTCTGGCAGTTCATTCCACACACGTACCACCCTCTGCGTGAAAAAGTTGTCCCGTAGGTCTCTTTTATATTTTCCCCCTCACCCTAAACCTATGCCCTCTAGTTCTGGACTCCACCACCCCAGGGAAAAAACTGGAAAGTCTTGTACTGTCTTTATCCTATCCATGCCCCTCATGATTTTTCTCTGTAAGGTCACCCCTCAGCCTCCGACACTCCAGGGAAAACAGCCCCAGTCTGTTCAACATCTCCCTTTTGCTCAAATCCTCCAATCCTGGCAACATCCTTTTCAAGTTTCACAACATCTTTCGGATAGGAAGGAGACCAGAATTGCTCGCAATATTCCAACAGTGGCCTAAGCAATGTCCTGTACAGCCACAACATGACCTCCCAATGCCTGTACTCAATACTCTGACCAATAAAAGAAAGCATACCAAATGCCGCCTTCACTATCCTATCTACCTGCGACTCCACTTTCAAGAAGCTATGAACCTGCACTCCAAGATCTCTTTGTTCAGCAACACTTCCTAAGACCATACTGTTAAGTGTATGATTCCTGTTGAGATTTGTTTTCCCAAAATGCAGCACCTCACATTTATCTGAATTAAACTCCATCTGCCACTTCTCACCCCATTGGCCCATCTGATCAAGATTCCATTGTAATCTGAGGTAACCTTCTTTGCTGTCCACTACTCTCCAATTTTGGTGTCATCAGCAAACTTAGTAACTATTACCTCTTATGCTCACATCCAAATCATTTATATAAATGACGAAAAGTAGTGGAACCAGCACCGATCCTTGTGGCACTCACTGGTAGGATCTGTGAATACTCTGATGCCATAGTTAGTGAGTTGGAAGGGATTCTGGGAATCAGGATTAAGGTGAATCCAGTATCCCATCTTTTGGGATTGCCAAATTTGCCCTTGTTGGAGAGCACAGGCAGAGACAATTTAACATTTTCACACACTGTGCAAGGAAGGACATTCGAATGAACTGGATCTCAGCACAGCACCCCCCACCCGCTTGCCTGTGTCTCATGCGGTGGCATAGACTGGTGAAGGAGTACACTGCCCAAGATTATCGCACAAATGTGGTGTGCCGGATCACAGAACCATTCTATAAGACATGGCGGTCCAGGGGCCCTGGGGGGAGGAAGCTTGATAAATACGGGTTTTAGAACTGATGCTCTTGTGGATGGGTGGCTTGGTGGACATGGTGAGTGGTGGGATTGAATTGAACTGAATTGAATTTAGTTTAGTGAAAGTTTAAGTTAGCTAATTTAAGATTTGTTTTGTGGTAGTTTTGGTGTGTTCTGTAGAGTAGTTGGTAGTTTCCTATTAACATTTTTATAATTGTATTTCTTGTATTTTTATAATTTTGTAAAAGAATAAAAACTTATAATAAAAAAATTTGAAAAAATGAGGATTTTGCTTATTTTCCTTATGCCTACTGTATCATTTCCTACATGATTTTGTGTGTGACTATCTGCCTACTCATTTGTTGTTATTATCAAATGATAAAGTGTATCTCTTGAGTCTGCGAGTTCATCAATTGTACTGTGCTTTTTTTGTTTCCTATTAAGTGTCAAATGTTCAAGCAGAGCAATAAATATTAACTTTTGAGGAAGCTCTCTCTAATCATTTCTGGGACTTTGCTCGCAAGTGAATTTTGTTGCTTATTGTGAATTTAAGAAATAATACTGAATAATAAGAAATATTCCTTCTAAAGATATTACTAACTTTCTTAATTGTGTTTGATATGCAGGACTCTCTTTTCGGAGCTGAAAATGCTATTACAGCATTTAATCATGAAACCTGCTTGCCCTGGATTTTTGCGAAACATGTGTCTTAACTGTATTTCTTTTATAAGCCGATTGGCTCCCACTGCAAATTAAAGTGAGCTGGAACAACAAATCCTCTGAATGATGAATAAACATGCTGAGCAAGCAGTATCCATGTTAGTTGCTGTCAATCCCAAATATATTCCAAAAGTCTGTGTATTTTTGTAAGACCCTTTTCATATGAAATTTTAACTTAGAGACTGAAGTTCAGTTCTAAATGGTTTCAGTTAAATTTCCTAGCTAAAATTTTCAGCTGAGATATTGAATAGCTAAAATGTTAGTATTGGTTTTTTTTAATCAAAAAATGACTTGATTAGGTAATGAAGGTCAAATCAATATTTACTTTTAGGCAACATAATGGAAGAGGAAAAGTGGTATAACAGGTCTTTTTTGTGAACCTGTTAAATGTTCATTGTCGTCGATTTTGTTATCTGTACCCTACCTTTATTTTGTATTAGCGTGTCCTCAGGTACTGGTACCTGGTTAGAGTAGGAGCTATCAATTTGACAGTGTCTGAGTTACAGATGAGAGGCTCTCCACATCTTGAAGTGCTATATGTAAAAACAAGCACTGGTGCACTAACAATGGATGCACTGTACGTGGATGTCTGTTTGCCAGTCAAGCAGTATACCCATTAGTTAGGCTTATCAAAATGTTTTTGGGGTGACACGAGTTTGGAGTCTGATTATGATAATACTCTGAAGTAAATATGACTAGGGTATGAACTATAATTTGTGCTGGGGTCTTTGCAGAATAAAATATGTGATATAAACTGTGTATTGTACACTTCCAGGCTCTCAAAATGTATTCTGAACTGTTAGGCAAAACATTTCACATTATCTTTCTAAAATGGTCTGACATTAATATATCAGAGTTTCAATATTGGAATGAATGAATATTATCTTTAATGCATGTAACCTTGTCCTATTAATTGCACTGAAATAATTCCTTTATGGTTGTAAACGTTTTCATCTTATTCTCAAAATCTGTATTGGTACAGAATGTTCACAATAATGAAAGTCGAGCTAAATTAGCTAGTAAATTTAAAAAATAAACTTTTTATAAAATATAATGTTCAAAGTTTCCTACTTCACAAACCAAATACTTATGGAACAATTGTCACCCTTACAAATACAAGAACGACTGATACTGTACTTTTTGTTAATACTCTGGAACTGTAGGAGATTTTATTGACTGGAAGTTACTGTACCTAATAAAGCTTGACAGTAAAGTAGCTGTGTTATTTTCTGCAATTCAAATACTTCTTTTGCAATTACCTTTATAGTCATGTCAATTTTCTCATCTTTTATCAGAGAAGTTTAATTATCGAAAAGTTCCTGACTGAGATTGTACTGACTAAATTTGCAACATTACCAGTTATTGGATATTAGATTGCAAATTATAATGTACCCAATATAATAATATGATTTTTAAAACATTAGTGATTGTTTGGCTACTTTGCAAATTTTGAGCATAAATCAGCTTTGAAAGCTGCTATTGTTTAAATGTATTTTTGTATTGCTTTGTTTAGATACCTTCAGTTTCCTACAGCTTTAGGCCTTCATCAGCTGAATTCAGTTATTTACAAGACTTCGGGCTGAATCTTAAGCCTTTTTTTGACTAAGTACAAGTTGTACTGAATTTGGTTAAGTGATTCTAGCCATGAGGCAGAGTAAGTTTTTGCACAGTATCTTACCAGACTCATCGCATTAATTGGCGTTTCAGCCCTTATAATGAGCATCATCTCTGAACTCCACCCCATCTTGCCATGCACTGTTTCCAAAGCAACTTGTCACTAAATGGAGATCGTGGAAATGACTGGCATCCCTGGTGCAGTACCTGTTTAAGAGACCATTGTGCACCGAGATCAGCACTGTCAGTGAGGATCCTGTGATGTTTCTGACACTTTTCTTAGACGCGGCAGATGAGGAAAACAACCTTCTACTTTGTAATGTTGTCCTGGATATTTTGCTGGATAGATTGGTGCAGAGGCAGTTTTTTTTTCTCTTCCCTTAGAATCAGCAGACGTCAAAACATGCCACCTTGATCTGAGATTGTCACCTTGTTTAGAGTAGTCTCAGCCAATCTGAAGGAATGCCCAGCAATGTAGGACGCAGATTAATCTCTTTCTGCACTCCAAAAGTGTCAGTGCCCCCTCTTCTCTCCGAAACCTGTCACTTATTCTTAACTTGGCTACTGGGCCCACCTCCCACCAAAGTTCATGCTATACCACTTTCTAATAGATGTAACACACTTCTTACTCACTCCAACCTCATTCTGCAACACCACTAACCCTGCACACCCTATGTGCTGACTCTTCATTGACTTTGGAACCCTACACATCTGCATCAAAAGCAGTTGCTGTGCTACTCATGTTAATCTGTAATGTCTGCCTCATCCGAGGAGCAAAATGGGGGCAAAGTCAAGATGGTGTGCTGCCTGTTATTCCATTCCTCACCCCTTATGAGTTGAGGGTCCTGACTGTGACTGACTGCCCCAAGCACAATTTGGACTGGTATTGGGGTATGCCCTTATTCCTATGCTGGGATCCCTTGAGCAAGGCAACCACTGCCACCTCCTCCCCCCCCCCCCCAAACTGAAATGAAGGCTGCTAACTATTTTGGCAAGCTTCTTGTCTTTGTGTCTGCAAAATGGCAAAGGAGGTTACCAATAAGATGAGCTTGGTATTTCTGGCTGAGGCGGCAACACGCAAAAGGCAAGGTAAGGATGCTATGAGCATCCAGGGAAGCTTAGAGAGTGACCAAGAATGTGAGCAGAAAGTACAGCAATGCAGTCTGGTCCAGTCCATAAGCTTGAATATTATAATTTTGAATATGATTAAGAGGAGGTTTTTGTCTTATTTTCCTTATGCCGATTGTATCATTTCCTAAATGAATTTGGTCTTTGTGTGTGAATATCTCTGGGTGACCTTGAGTGCACAGTGTCCTTGCTGCAGCATTGAAATGCAGAAATGTCCTATAAGTGAATCAGACATGTGCCATGAGGGCTTACAGAGGCTGGTACATATTGGATTTGGATGTGTGTGGCCCGTAATGTGTGCTTGACATTTTGCTATCTGATGTTCTGGTCTTTTGGAACAAACTAAGTTGAATCCACCAAGAACCTACTTTGAGTTCCCTGTTGAGATTTCTTGATGGCTAGTTTTGTATTATGAACTTGTTATGATCATGTATATGGTGTTTAATCATGTTAACAAGGCATTTAACAACCAATAAAAATGTCAATTGAGAACTCACCACTGCTGAGCAAACTCTTGCCATGCCACTTGAGAAAAGTGTGCAAAATGATCTTGAGATGGTGATCACAGAACCTCTCGATAGCTTCTACTGCTTATCTCACTGTAGCTCATGCTGTTCAGAGCCTGATAAGATTCCCCAGACTCCAGCTAAAATATCAGACATGTCTGATAGTTAGGCAGAGTTGACTTTATGGGAGTTATGTAGCCAAACATTTTTATCTTGATTTGCTAACTGGAGTTGTTTTAAAATGATGCTCACCAAAGTGTTTACAAGTCAGTGATACATGATAAAATTCTATTGCTAAAGCACTAATGTCTAATGTCACTTTCTTTTCTGAATGTGCGTGTGGTTGGCTGGGCAGCATTTATTACCCAACCCTGATTTTCCTTGAAGGTTCAGGTGAGCTGCCTTGAGCTCTACATTCCATTTAGTGTAGGTGCACCCACAATGCGGTTAAGGACAGAATGTGCAAGATTTTGATTTTTGGACATTAAAGGAACAGTGATATTTTTCCGGGTCAGGAGGATTTGTCCCGGAGAGGATTTTGTAGGTGGTGTTGTTTCCATGTGTTTATTGCCCTTGTTCTTTATAGATGATAGTGATTGTTGGTTTGGAAGGCAGTGTCGAAGGAGCTTTATTGAATTTCTGCAGTGCATCTTGAAGATGAAGCACTCATTCTGTGCTGGAGATGAAGGTAGGAAATGTTTGTAGACATAGGATCAAACAAGCAGGTTACTTTGTCCTGGATAGTGTCAAGCTGCTTGAGTATTATTAGAGCTACACTCATCCAGGCATGTGGGGAGTATTCTGTTACGCTCCTGATTTGTACTTTGTTGATGGCAGTCAGACTTTGGGAGATAGATGAGTTACTCAGTGCAGGATTCTCAGCCTTAGATGTGCAAAAGTTTGTATCCACAGTATTTACATGGCTAGTTCTGTTCATTCTTCTGGTTAATGGTAATCAATGGTATGTGAATAGTGAGTGCATCTGTGATAGTATTGCAATCTCATGATAAGGAGCAATGATTAAATTCTCTCTCATTGACAATTGTCTGGCACTTGCGTAGTATGAATGTTACTATCCACTTCTTACCCCAAGCCTGGATATTAGCTAGGTGTTGCTGCATGGATATAGATGACTTCAGCATCTCAAGGAGCCACAAATGGTGCGGTACATTTACACAGTTGTTAGCAAACATATTTGCTTCTGACTCTGATGGAGGGAAGGTCATCAATGAAGGAGCTGAACATAGAAAATAGGAGCAGGAATGGGCCATTTGGTCCTGAAATATTTTTGGAACAAGGACACTGCCTTTATTAATTCTTTGAGATTGCTGTAGCTGAGGTGAGTGACCTCCTACAACCACAAGCATCTTACTTTTGTGGCAAGTATGACTGATGATTGTATTTTGGTTCATGGGCTAGCTGACAGCCTTGTTTGGTACTTGGCTGGATTTTGAATATCTGTGTTGGATCTCCCAGCCTTCTGATGATGTCATAAAGCAGTTGCAGCTTTGCAAGGAAGTGCCTTAAACACAAATCTTTTGACCTCAATTCACAGCCTCAAAATGTACTAAGTCAAATGTTCATGTCATTGAATACAACAAAGTGTATCTGGTGGTGTGTTCAATAGTTTTACTTGATTCTGTTTGGCAGTTTTCTTAAAAACTACCCTAAGGAGAACAATCTCGGCTCCCCTAATCTATTCACATAACTTAAATTCCTCATCCCTTGGACCATTCTGGTAAATTTTCTTTGCACTTTTACCATTCCCGCATCATCATCTCTACAGTATAGTGCTATTAATCAGACACCTTGTGCTGGTCATGGCTCAACAATTGCTTTATAAAGAGTTATCTTACAAGCTTTTGCATTCCAAGCTCGTCTGTATGTGTGTATGCGCGACTTCAAAGGCAGCAGTTGACTGATCGGACAGGCAGAGCAACAGTCACTGGTAGTTGGGTGTGGAAATGAAAACCTATTGCACTCATGCACACCTCACTCTGGAGTTCCCATAAGATGTAGGAGCAAAGGTAGGCCATTCGGCCTGTTGATTCTGCTCCACAATTCAATGAGATCATGGCTGATCTGATAATCCTTAACTCCACTTCCTGGCTTTTTTCTTATAATTCTTGATTCCCTTGCCGATTTTAAAAAAAAACTGTTTCCTCTTTGAATAAACAATGAACCAGTCTCATTGGTAAAGCCTGCTGCAGTAAAGAAGTGATTCCAGCCTCTGGCGACTGTCTGTGTGGAGTTTGCACATTCTCCCTGTGTCTGTGTGGGTTTCCTCCGGGTGCTCCGGTTTCCTCCCACAGTCCAAAGATGTGCAGGTTAGGCGAATTGGCCATGCTAAATTGCCCATAGTGTTCGGTGCATTAGTCAGAGGGAAATGGGTCTGGGTGGGTTACTCTTCGGACGGTCGGTGTGGACTTGTTGGGCTGAAGGGCCTGTTTCCACACTGTAGGGAATCTAGTCTAATCAAAAGTCTAATCTAATTCCCCAGATTTACTGCTCTTAAAGAAGAACTCTGTCTTAAATGTCGAGAGTGTGATGCTGAAAAAGCACAACAGGTCAGGCCTCATCCGAGGAGCAGGAGAATCGAAGTTTTGGGCAAAAGCCCTTCAGGAAACCCTGATGAAGGGCTTTTGCCTGAAACATCGATTCTCCTGCTCCTTAGATGCTGCCTGACCTGCTGTGTTTTTCCAGCACCACACTTTCGACTCCAATTTCCAGCATTTGTAGTCCTCACTTTTGCCCTCTGTCTTGAATGTATCAACCCTTACTCTAAGATCATGCGCTGTGGCCCTAGACTACCCCACAAGGAGGAAGAACCTTTCTCCATCTACCTTGTCAAGCCGTTAAGAATTATGGGTGGTTCAATAAGCTCTATCCATTTAAATGTACTCCACCAACACCATGGATTCTTATTTATTAAGTACAATTTGCTAAGTTTTTTTAATAATCAAGTGCCTTCTGAGAATGCAAATTATGTTATATCCACTGCTTCTCCTTTATCAATTTTGCTTGTTATTTTTTAAAGCATTCCAGCTAATTTGTAAGACTTGCTTTCCCTTTCGTGAAACCAAGCTGACTCTGTGTTGTATTATGTATTTCTAAATGTTGTGCTCGTACAGGCTTTAGAATAGACTGTAACATTTTCCCAATATCAAACATTAAGCTAACTGGCCAATATTTTAATTTTTTTTGAATTCCTTTCCTACTTAAATAAAGGTGTTACATTGACAATTTTACAACCAGCTGGGACTTTTCAAGAATTTAAGGATTCTTGGAAGATTATTACCAGTGCTTCCGATATCACAGTAGCTACTTCCTTTAATTCATCTTGATAGGATGTATCCCGTCACTTTCAGGAAACTAAGTTTGGACCAAGACTCTAACAAGCTAAGGAGCAAAATGGTTTTCACAAAACCCAATCAGTCAATTAGTCATTGCTGAGCAAATGCTGCTTGATAGCACTGTCACAAATCGCATCGCAATACTTTGCTGATGATTAAGAATGGATTAAAGGTGGGTTGGGGGATAATTGACTTGAGAGAACGTTTCAGAGAACGTAGTCACAGAGGGAACAGTCTTTACGGAAAGCGGATAGGGATGTGGAGGGAAATATATCTCTGCTGGTGGGGTTTGTTTTGAGGTGGCAGAAATAGTGGAGAATGATGTGATGTATACAGAGGTTGATGGGGTGGAAGGTGAGATTCTGTCCTTGTTGCAGTTGGAGGAGTGAGGTTCGAGGGAGGAGGTGTGGGAAGTGGATGAGATGCGCTGGAGGGCATCATCAACCACATGGGAGGGGAAATTACGGTCTTTAAAGAAGGACCCCATCTGGTGTGTTTTGTGGTGAAACTGGTCCTCCTGGGTGCAGGTGCGGCAGAGGCAGAGGAATTGGGAATAAGTGTTAACATTTTTGCAGGAGGCAGAGTCAGGGGAGATGTACTCCAAGTAGCTGTGGGAGTCGATGGGTTTGTAGAAAATGTCCGTGTTGAATGGTCACAGTTGATGGAGAGGTCCAGGAAGGGGACGGAGGTGTCAGAAATGGTCCAGGTGAGTTTAAGGTCAGGGTGTAATGTGTTGGTGCCGATACCGTCATCAATGTAGCGGAGGGAAGGGGAGGGGGGGTGGTGCGTGGTGTCAGTGTAACTCCGGAAGATATACTGTTCCATGTAGTCGACGAAGAGACAGGCATAGCTGAGGCCCATGCGGGTGCCCGTGGCTACCCCATTTGTCTTGAGGAAGTGGGAGGATTTGAAGGAGAAATTGTTGAGGGTTTTCTGGAGGAAGTGGGAGGATTTCAGTTGGTTTGGTTGACATGACATACCCAGACAATTTTCCATATTGCTATATGTTGTAAGTATACTGGAACAGCTTGGCCAGGGCTACACTATCTCAGGAGCACTAGTCTTCAATACTGTTGCCAGAGCCAACAGCACGTGCAGTTCATTCTGCCATTACTTGATATATGGAGTGAAGTTTATTGGCTGCAGATTGGTTTCTGTGATGATGGGGACCTCTGGCTGAGGCTGAGATGGTTCTTGAACTCAACATTTCTGGCTAATAACCAAAAAGATTGCTGCAAATGAGTCAGCCTTTTACTCTGGTGTGCTGGTCTCTCCCATTTTGAGAATGAGGGTATTTAAGGAACATCCAATCATGAATGCTGATAGACAATTAAACAACCCACTAGGGAGTAGGGTCCACAAATATCTCCAGTCTTAATGATGGTATCGTAGGTGTATATGCACCAAATAGACTGCAGTAATTCAAAAGGTTCACCACTCCCTTATTTAGGGTAACTAGGCATAGACAATAAATGTTGGCTGAGCTATCAGCACCTACATCCCAGGAATGAATTTTTAAAAAATTTCCCCTTCTAACAGCAATTTCCCACCATTAAAATGATAGCCATTGTGCCCCAAGAGAATTGTTTATTTCCTTACTTTCCAAACCACATAGAACTGATAAGCAGGGAATTTGCTTTCCATATGAAGCAGTGTGGTTCATGAGCTTTATTTTTTTTGTGTGTGCTTTACCAAACTAAATAAATCATTGGAATAATGTCACGAACAATCAGGGCATTGCAAATGGAACAGATTAGGCCATTCAATCCTTTGAGTTAGCTTCATCATTTAACAAGGTCTTGCCTAATCTAATCTGATGTTTTTCTTTTTTTTTTCTTTTTTTTTCTTTTTTTAAAATTTAACCCCCACACTACCACCTAACTGTGGTAGTGCTTATTTTGCCCCAGCATCCATGGTGTGTGTGTGTGTGTGCGCGCATGCAGGTGTGAGACACAAAGTGCATGAATCTGTATTCAATTTCCGATGTTTTTGATGTGTAGAAATCAATCAATCTCTGCCTTGAACACAATGAATGACCAAGACTCCACAGTCCTTTGGGCTGAGATTTCCAAAGATTGCCTGAACTGTGAGTGGAGAGATACTCCTTCCCAACTATGAATTCTGACGATGTTTGTCCTGTGTCTCGATGCTACACTCCCCCACCTCAGCCAATAACTTTATTGAAGTAATCTAGAAATGTGGTGGTATATGAGAGGCCAATTTTGATGGTATTAAACAGGAACTTTCAAAAGTTGACTGCAGGAGGCAATTCACCGGTAAAGTGGGAGGCCTTTAAAAATGAGCTAGTGAGAGTTCAGAGACAGTATGCTCCTGCTAGTTCAAAGGGAAAGACTGGTAAGGAATTCTGGATGACTAGAGAAATTGAGGCATTGGTCAAGTGAAAAGAAGGAAGTATATGTCAGGTATAGGTGGCTGGGATCGAGTGAATCCCTAGAGGAGTATAAGGGCCGTAGGAATATACTTAAGAAGGAAATTAGGAGATAGCTTTAGAAAATAAAATAGATGGTATTGTGAACAGTGAAGAAAAGTATCTCAGGGTACGAAGGGACCTTGATCAGGTGGGCCAATGGGCTGAGGAGTGGCAGTTGGAGTTTAATTTAGATAAATGTGTGGTGTTACATTTCGGTGAGGCAAACCAGGGTAGGACTTATTGTGGTTAATGATAGGGCCATGGGGAGTGCTGCTGAACAAAGAAACCTAGGAGTGCAAGTGCATAGTTCCTTGAAAATGGAGTCACAAGTAGACAGGTTTGTGAAGAAGTTGTTTGGCACATTTGCCTTCATTGGTCAGTGCATGGAGTATAGGAGTTGGGACATCATGATGCAACCGTATAGATCATTAGTGAGGCCACTTTTAGAATACTGCTTAGAATTCTGTTCACCTGCTATAGGAAGGATGTTGTTAAACATAAGAAGTTATAGAAAAGATTTACAAGGATGCTGCCGGGACTGGACGGTTTACGATAGGGTGAATAGGCTGGGACATTTTTCCTGTAGCGTCGGAGGCTGAGGAGCTACCTAGCCTAGGTCTTTTTCTTAGGGTGAGGGCATAGGTTTAAGGTGAGAGGGAAAAGATTTAAAAGGGAGCTGAGGGGTATCTTTTTCATGCAGACAGTGGTGCATGTATGGAATGAGCTACCAGAGGAAATGGAGATGGGTACAATTACAACATTTAAAATGTGCCCATGGGGATGGCCTCAACTGGGACCTTGGGTTCATGTCACGCTCAAGGCGACCCCACTACATTATATACTCGTGCCCACACATACACATACACGCACTCACACAGGCCCTCTCTCAGGTACAAGCTGTCTCTCATTTGCTCACACAAGTACCCTCTCACAGATGTAGACCCCATTACATTCAACACCCAGTCTCTCACAGACTCTCACGCCCACATGCTCACACTCACTTGGTCTCCCCTACACACGCACCTAAGTTTGTGGGGTGAATTTGTACTTACATTTTATTTTGCTCAAAAACTGCATAAATCCATGTAAGATTCTGTAACTCCCACTTTAGAAATAGAATCAATCTGACCTAACATTGAGACAAAGACAAACTTCAGACCTTCAATGCATTATCTGAGCGGAGATGACATCTATTGTTAAAAGCTATCTTGAGAATGTAACTTTGAAAAAGTTCTGGGATTTACATATGAAGGAACCGAAATTAACATGGTCATTCTAAAAGATGAAAGACTTAAACTAAATTTGTTTAATATTACATTCCATGACACTGCAATCCTATTGCTATAAAGCCTGTGCCTTATGATTCTGCTCAACACCCATCTGATGAAGAAGCAGTGCTTTGAAAGCTAGTGCCTCCAAATAAACCTGTTGGACTATAACCTGGTGTTGTGTAATTTTTAAATTTGTCTACCCCCTGTTCCACACCGGCACCTCCAAATCACAACATTTAAAAGGCAACTAGATGGGTATATGAAAAAGAAGGGTTGAGAGGGATATGGGTCAAATGCTGGCAAATGGGACTAGGTTAGATTGGGATGTCAGTACGATTTGGACTGAAAGTTCTGTTTCTGTGCTGTTTGATTCTATGACTGTATTAACTGGACGTGATTGGACATAAGCTGTCTCTGGGTTCTGATTGGATAATTGGGAGCTGGACAACTGCGAGTGAAACCACAGGACTACACGCATTGCTAAATAGCAGAAACAGCATTCTATAGACAGCTCTAGGCAGTCTTTTAACCAATGGATCACATCTACAGTCCTGCCATAACCGATCATGAATGGTAGTGGGCAGCTGGAATAACCAACGGGAAGATGAATGTCCATGAACACCCCCTTCCTCAATGATACTAAAAACCAATATATAAGTGCAAAGGAAAAGGCTGAAGCATTTTCAGCTATCTTTAGTCAGAGCTCCCCACTATCACACATACCAGTCTTTAGGCAATTTGATTCTTTCCATGTGAAACCATAGAATGACTGAGTGCACTGAATACAATAAAGGATATGGATCCAGTGGTAATGTTAATGAATTATGCTCCAAAATTAGTTGTACCTTTGCCAATTTGTTCCAGTACAGTTACAAAACTAGTATCCACATGAAAGTGCGGAAAATTGCCCAGATATGTGCCTGAAATGTGGGAAAAATCTAAACTGTCCAATTACTGCCCCACCAGTCTACTCTTGATTATTAGCCAAGTGATTGAAGCAAGTTACATTTACACAACATTAATACAACGGATAGGGTGAATGACTGACCTTGACATATAGGAAGCTTTTGGCTGAGTGTGGTATCAAGGAACCCCGAGTAAAGTTAAACTAATTAGCAATCGGAAAACCTGGCAACAGGGAGAAGTCATTCCTGATGAAAGGAAGATAATTTAAATTGCTAAAGGCCAATCATCTCAGCCCTAGAACAACAGAATGGTGTATAGGCCCAACAACATTCATCAATATCCTTCCCTTCACCATAAGGTCCGAGATGTCCTGTTCTTTGCAAAATATTCAATTTAATTTACAGTTCCTTAGATACAAAAGTAATCTGTGGCCAGACACAACAAAACAACTTTCTGGCTTGGACTGTAAAGAAGCATGAATAATTTGTTCCACACAATTGACAGTCGTAGAGTCACAGAGATGAACAGTACGGAAACACTCCCTTCAGTCCAACCCGTCCATGTCAACCAGGTATCCTAAATTAATCTAGTCCCATTTGCTAGCACTTGGCCCATATCACTCTAAACCCTTCCTATTCATATATCCATTCATATATCCTGTTAGGTTTGAAGGCTGATAAGTCCCCGGGGCCTGATGGTCTACATTCCAGGGTACTGAAGGAGGTGGCTCTAGAAATCGTGGATGCGTTGGTGATTATTTTCCACAGTTCGATAGATTCAGAATCAGTTCCTGCGGATTGGAGGGTGGCTAATGTTGTACCACTTTTTAAGAAAGGAGAGAAAAAGCAGGAAATTATAGACCAGTTAGTCTGACCTCAGTGGTGGGAAAGATGCTGGAATTATAAAGGATGAAATTACGACACATCTGGATAGCAGTAACAGGATAGCTCAGAGTCAGCATGGATTTATGAAGGGGAAATCATGCTTAACTAATCTTTTGGAATTTTTAGCGGGTGTAACTCTGAAGATGGACAAGGGAGATCCAGTGGATGTAGTGTACCTGGACTTTCAGAATGCTTTTGATAAAGTCCCACATAGGAGGTTAGTGAGGAAAATTAGGGCGCATGGTATTGGGGGCAAAGTACTGACTTGGATTGAAAATTGGCTGGCTGACAGGAAACAAAGAGTAGTGATAAACGGCTCCCTTTCAGAATGGCAGGCGGTGACCAGTGGAGCACCGCAGGGATCAGTGCTGGGACCGCAGCTTTTTACAATATATATTAATGATATAGAAGATGGTATTAATAATAACATTAGCAAATTTGCTGATGATACAAAACTGGGTGGCAGGGTGAAATGTGAGGAGGATGTTAGGAGATTACAGGGTGACATGGACAGGTTAGGTGAGTGGACAGATGCATGGCAGATGCAGTTGAATGTGGATAAATGTATGGTTATCCACTTTGCTGGCAAGAACAGGAATGCAGATTACTACCTAAATGGAGTCAAGTTAGGTAAAGGGGCAGTACAAAGAGATCTGGGTGTTCTTGTACATCAGTCAATGAAGGTAAGCATGCAGGTACAGCAGGTAGTGAAGAAAGCTAATAGCATGCTGGCCTTCATAACAAGAGGGATTGAGTATAGAAGCAAAGAGGTTCTTCTGCAGCTGTACAGGGCCCCGGTGAGACCGCACCTGGAATATTGTGTGCAGTTCTGGTCTCCAAATTTGAGGAAGGACATTCTGGCTATTGAGGGAGTGCAGTGTAGGTTCACGAGGTCAATTCCTGGAATGGCGGGACTATCTTATGTTGAAAGATTGGAGCGACTGAGCTTGAGTTTAGAAGACTGAGAGGGGATCTGATTGAGACGTATAAGATTATTAAAGGATTGGACACTCTGGAGGCAGGAAACCAGAGGACACAACTTAAAAATAAGGGGTAGGCTATTTAGGACAGAGATGAGGAGAAACTTCTTCACTCAGAGAGTGGTGGGTGTGTGGAATGCTCTGCCCCAGAAAGCAGTGGAGGCCCAGTCTCTGGATTTGTTTAAGAAAGAGTTGGATAGAGTTCTCAAGGATAGTGGAATCAAGGGTTATGGAGATAAGGCAGGAACAGGATACTGATTGAGGATGATCAGCCATGATCATAACGAATGGTGGTGCACGCTCGAAGAGCAGAATGGCCTACTCCCGCATCTATTATCTGTTGTCATCCAGATGCCTTTTAAATGCTGTAATTGTACCAGTCTCTACCACTTCCTCTGCCAGCTTAGTCCATAGATGCACCACTCTCCATGTGAAAATTCTGCCCCTCAGGTCCCTTTTATATCTTTTCCCTCTCATCGTGAACCTATACCCTATGCCATCACCATGGGGAAAAACAACCTTGTTTACTCACCCTATCCATGCACCTCATGATTTTACAAACTTCTATAAGGCCACCCTTCAGCCTCCGACGCTCCACAGAAAACAGCCCCAGCCTATTCAGCCTCTCCCTATAGCTCAAACCCTCCAACCTTGGCAACATTCTTTTAAATCTTTTCTGAACGCTTCCAAATTTCACAACTTTCTTCCTAAAGAAGGGAAACCAGAATTGTACACAATATTCCAACAGTGGTCTAAACAGTTTCTTGCACAGCTGCAACATGACGTCCCAACTCCTATAGTCAATGTTCTGATCAATAAAGAAAAGCATACACTTTCACGCTACTATGAACCTGCACTCCAAAGTCTCTTTGTTCAGCAACACTCCCCAGAATCTTACCATTAAGTCCTGCCCTGATTTGCTTTCCAAAAATGCAGCACCTCACATTTATCTGAATTAGACTTCTTTTGCCACTCCTCAGTCCATTGGCCCATTTGATCGAGATCCCTTTGTACTCTGAGGTAACCTTATTCGCTGTCCACTGCAACTCTAATTTTGGTGTCATCTGCAAACTTACTGAACATTCCTCCTTTGTTAACATCTAAATCATTCTCTCAATGAGAAAAGCAGTGGACCCAGCACCGATCCTTGTAGCACACCATTGGTCACCGGCCTCCAGTCTGAGAAGCAACTCTCCACCACTACTCTTTGTCTTCTACCTTTGAGCCTGTTCTGTATCCAAATGGCAGTTCTTCCTGTATTCCATGTGATCCCACCTTGCTAACCAGTCTACTATGTGGAACCTTGTTGAAAGCCTTACTGAAGTCCGTACAGATCACGTCCACTGCTCGTCCTCATCAATCCTCATCATTACTTCTTCAAAAAATTCAATCAATGACCATTTGTGAAACAAGAGAATCCAGTCAATCCCCATTGACATTCAATAACAGTACCATTGTTGAATTCCCACTATTAACATACTTTGTATACCATTAACCAGATACTAAATTTTACCTCAAGAGGGTTGGTATGTAAAAGCAGCGATGTGCTACTGAGATTTTATAAAGCTCTGGTTAGGCACCATTTAGAATACTGTGTCCAATTTTGGGCCCCACACCTCAGGAAGGACATACCAGCACTGGAGCGTGTGGAGATTCACATGCATGATCCCTGGAATGGTAGACCTATCATACGATGAGCGGCTGATGATCCTGGGATTGTATTCATTAGAGTTTAAAAGGTTGAGGGGAGATCTGATAGAAACTTACAAGATAATGCATGGTTTAGAAAGGGTTTTGTTTCCGTCAGGCAGAGATACAGTGGGCACAGTCTTAGAATTAGAGGGGGTCAATTTAAAATGGAAATGAAGAGACACTTGTTCAGCCAGAGAGTGGTGGGCGTGTGGAATTCATTGCCAAGGAGAGCAGTGGAGGCCAGGACGTTAAATGTCTTCAAAGCAGAGATTGATAAATTCTTAATCTCGTAAGGAATTAAGGGATACGGAGGGAGTGTGGGTAAGTGGTGTTGAAATGCCCACCAGCCATGATTGAATGTCAGAGTGGACTCGAAAGGCCGAATGGCCTTACTTCTATTCCTAGGTCTTATAGTCTTATGGTCTAAATTGGACTAACCATATAACTACTGCGACTACAGGAGCAGGTTGGAGGCGGGGTATTCTCTGATGTGTAACTGAGCTTATGATTCTCCAAAACTTGTCCACCATTTATGAGACAGAAGTCAGGAGTGTCATTAAATATTTCCCACTTACCTGGATGAATGTGACTGCAACAACACTTAATATGTTCAACATCATTCAGGACAATTCAGCCAACCTAAAGTTGGTACCCCATCCATGATCTTAAACAATCACTCCCTTCACTTCCAATGCTCAGTCTTTGCAATGTGTACCATCTATAAGATAACCTGCAACAACATGTCAAAGTTTCTGTGACTGCATCTCCCAAATCTACAACATCTACTATCTAGAAAAACAAGAGCAGCAGTGATATTTGAACAGTTCCACCCTCAGGTTCCCCACCAAATCACAAAATGTGCTGACTCTGAATATGTCAGCATTCTCTCACCAGCACCGAGTTAAAAACCTAGAATTTCCTGCTAAGTGTCAATAGGAAAGTACTTAGTTCAAGCAGTTCAAGAAGGACCTTCTCAAGGACAATTAGGAATGGGCAACAAATGCTGTCATGCCAGTTTTTCATAAATGGATAACAAAAAAACTCAACCTTTTGCAGCCCTCCCATCCACAAAATATTTGATTCTAGCCTCCTGTGCAACCCCACTTTCATGTCTCCATCACTGGTGCTCTGACCTTCGACTGGTTAAGCCCTAAAGTATAGAGTTTAAACTATAATCCCACCCATCCCTCCCACCCCATTCCATCAAATGCTGCCTATATTTCTGTCAGACAAGGCTATTGTTTCATCAATTAGCGTGAATTTGAGCACAGATCTCAAAGGCATAATGACAATGTCTAACCCACTGCACTACCCAGTTCCTGAGTATTTAACTTTTTATTTGTTTCAAACTCTCAAAGTTGAGCTTCATATTTTAATAACATATCTATAAGAATATATTTCAAACAGTCACAGCAGAAAAGAAAATATGTCTCATGGGAACACTATCAACATATGAAGGCATTTATGAGAAGGAAATTTGGATGGCAAGGGAATATTGTCTGACAGATGGCATACAACTCTGTGGATGAATGATGGAATGACTTATGTAATCAACTGATTTATATTAGAACAGGGTGGAGTTTGTTGAAGAGGAAAGATGATAAGGTCTAACAGACAGTAACATGAGTAAAATATATGTTATAATTTACAGCATCATAGTCCATTAATATACAACAGGACCTAAGACAAATTCTTTGATTGATCAATATGCAATAAAGATAATGCATTTGTTATGTTATTCACCATTTTTTAAAAAAAAAGTCATGATTGATGTTTGTCATTATGCTCTTATGTCTGTAGGAATATGTAACTGGCTATTTGTAAAGCAGCCGCTAATTCAGTCACGACAACTGTCCTGCATTACAAGGCACCTCATACTGCACATCATTAGATGCAAAAAAATCTTACTCTGCCTTCAATCTGCACAAAAATTACATAATGCTGCAGCCAGTTTAAAACAGTTATGAGTCTTGGTTGTTGGATTCAAGCCAATTCAAGCTATTTGATTTGACCTTCCATTTGGCATTTCTCTCTGTAACTTCTGGTTGCTGTCCTCATGTAGCAAGGAAATAAGGTTGCCAGTAATTTGACTCAAGCACAAATTTGAAAGGCAGAACTGTGTATCTAAGGTGTGTATAAATTCAAATTTAACACAATCTTTTGTTTGAATGACTCAAATTTTATAATTAGAATAAATCACAAATTTGGGTTATGCTTTTAAGGTTCTTTCCGGTACAAATGCACTTCATGTGAACATTTCCATACTTGTTTAATGACTAGTTAAATTAATATTTATCAAATGTTTCCAACTATTGCAAAAGTACAAAAAAAAGATAAACAATATGGATAAATTATTATCATTGCCAACATCACAATTTCTTGCATGAGCAATTGATTGATTAAAAAATACTTTAAGTAATAAAATCATTCACGATAGTGCAATGTATAATTGGGATTACCAAATCGTCCATCAAAAAGAAACAAAATCTATTTTTGGTATAAACAACACTTTTGAAACAATCAGCTGAAACTACAAAGGAAATCAATTTCAATGCATTGATTTTTTTAACCTAACAAACTGGTTTTATTGATGTAGATTCAGATTTTAAACACCAACACTGGATTCTGTCCTGAAAATATGATGTCCTCTTGTGCATCCTAAGTTTTATTTGGTATACCATACTTTCAGCTTCCTGCATCCTAAACTCTCAAATTCTAAATCTAAATGTCTTTGAGGCTCTCCCCATCTTCCCTTCAAAACCTACCTCTTTGCCAAATATTTGGCATTTCATTCTAATATTTCTTTACGTGAATTGATGTCAAATTTCGTTTGGAAATAGTATTGTGCAGTTCCTTGGGTTATTTAGATTGGTGAAAGGTGCTATAGAAATGCAAATTGTTGTAGACATCACTTCTGTTATTCTGATGTGAGGTGGATGTACAGTAACAGTGAAGACTTCCATCAGATAAATGGTGCTAAAATATTGATTGCTATAAACAAAATGAGTTACTTTTGCCAACAGTATGACTCATACCTTTGATTAAATATCATTCAGGCCTACTTTAACAGACTTAAAAACAGAAAACAAGAAAAAAGGCAGATTAAACTATGCTTAAACTAATTCAACTAAAAGTCAACATGTTCCTTTGCTTCATTAAGTGGTGTCTGCCAAAAAGATGGTGTAATCTGGTAAAAGAAACAATTCCATTATTAAACATAATCAACATTTTGTACCTCCAGTAACAAAGACTGCTGCCTAACAGTGTTGTCTTATAAAACAATGCTTCATTCATTGATTATGTTGATGTTAGAAAAATAATGTTTAATCAGCTAAATATACAACAGCCATGAAGCCAAACAGTAGCGCCAACTTAATATTCCAATCCATTTTAGTTTGTAAATAATCCATACATTTTCAGAAATGAAGAAGAGAAGTAAATATAGTAATAGTGTAAGGGGTTTGGGGAAGAAATGAGAAAAGTCAGTTAAAAAGAAAGTAGAATAATAATCATGGCAGATTCAGCTTTCCTGATATGCATTGGAATTAAAAAGTAGTTAAAGGGAATAAGGAAATGGAGTCTCTACATTAGGCACTGGACTCCTTTTAAATCCAATATCTAAAAAAGGCCTAAGGTTCGGGGAAGATTCACCATTTGATCTGGGAATGGGGAATGAAGCAGAACAGATACAAGAAATAAATATAGGAAAACATTTGGAAAATAGTGACCATAATATACTTTAAGGTGATGATAAGGACTTAAGTATAATAAAAATCTGGGGAATTTTTCAGCACCATTCGTAACTTCCCAGGTAATGAAGTTATCCATGTTCAAATGCAGTTAAACTCGGACAATATCTTGCTTGGGCAAGTGACAAGTAACAGTCACATCAAATAAATGCCAGACAATGACCGAGTGCAACAAGGGAAAATTGACACATCGCCCTTTGACATTACCATCACAGAATCCCTCACTATCAACATATGGGATATTTCCATTGACCAGAAAATGAACTGAACCAGCTATATAAATACTGTGGTTGCAAGAACAGGTTAGGGGCTGAGAATTCTGCAGCAAATAACTTAGGTCCTCACTCCCCAAACATTGTACACCATCTACAAGGCACAACTCAGCAGTGTGACGAAATATTCTTAATTTCAGCACAATCCAGCTTGTATGGAAATACCAC
The DNA here is from genome assembly GCF_004010195.1 of Chiloscyllium plagiosum. Taxonomy (NCBI): domain Eukaryota; kingdom Metazoa; phylum Chordata; class Chondrichthyes; order Orectolobiformes; family Hemiscylliidae; genus Chiloscyllium; species Chiloscyllium plagiosum. The sequence continues at coordinate 94,956,611 of NC_057710.1, read as the reverse complement.
AAAGCAGCTTGTATGGAAATACCAGTATTTGCAAATTCCTCTCCGATAGACACATGATTCTGACATGGCATATGTTAACAGTTTTCCATTTGCTGGGTGAAAATCCTGCAACTGACTAACAGCATTGTGTGTTCCTCAACCACATGGACTGCAGCGGTTCAAGACCATCTCCTCAAGGGCAATTAGGGATCGGTAACAAATACTGTCCCGGCCAGTAATGATCGCTATTACTATAACTATTACTAAATCATGATGATTTAATGTAACTGAGAATATAACTTTGGGGATAATGCACCATAATATTGACCACCATTTTTATAACTGTTCATGAGTAATTGATAACTCAAGAATGTTTATGCATCTTGTACATGTACCCTGCCATTAACCTATCAGTAACCAACACCACTAATTTACAATATCTTCATCTTTTTCTTGATTCTTCATGTGACTCTCAGACTCCTGACATGTCCATTTTTCCCAGCACTGTCCTTCTCGGCTCACAAAGAAAAATAAATCCTTGATCTGGGACCTGTGAAACAGTTGGCCTTGGCGGTCTTGACAGTCATAGTCATTCATGTCTTGGCAGAGATTGCATCCTGGGATGAAGGAATGTCACAACTCTTTGAGAATGGCCTTGAAATGTACCTTCTTAACTACTCATATTTGCAAAGTGAAGCAGCAAAGTCCAACTTGCTTTATTTCATAAAGATAGCTAACATATTGCTGGCCTTTATATTGAGAGGACTGGAGTATAAGGATGCAGAAGTTATGCTGCAGTTAGACTCCACTTAGATACTGTGTACAGACCTTAGATGTGATATATTGGCCTTGGAGGGAGTACTACTTAAAAGGACTTGAATGATATTTGGACTTTGGAGGTTAAGTTATGAGGAGTGATTGGACAAATTAGGCCTGTTTTCTCAAGAATTTAGAAGATCTAAAGGTGATCTATTTGAAGTCTTCAAAACATTGGCAGGAACAGACAGGGTAGGAAACGATAAACAATTTCCACTGGTGGGAGATTCTAGAACTAGGGCCATAGTCTGAGAATAAGGGCCAGACCATTCAGAAAAGATGTTAGGAAGCACTTCCACACACAGAGAGTGGTAGAGGTTTGGAACTCTCTTCCACAAATGGAGTGGATGCTAGATCTGTTGTTAATTTTAATGAAATAGATAAATTTTTGTTAAGCAAAGATATTAAGGGATATGGGCCATAGGCCTATGGAATTAGGCCAGGGATCAGCCATGGCCTCACTGAATGACCTACTCCTGTGTTATAAAGGGAGTGCTAGAATATTGCAGAGATGCTGTCATCAAAAGGCACAACATGCTTCTTCTGACAGTCTGCGTGTTTATTCTTACCCTATTTTCTCTCTGTTAGCCAATTCTCATTCATGCAATATGCGCCTCTCAATTTAATGAACCCCACTTTTTTGCAACAACCTCATTTGTGGTACCCTTTCAAATATATTTTTTTAAATCAAAAACATTTCATCCACTGATTCCCCCCCTTGTTTATCTTAATAGCATTATCCTAAAGAAAAGTCTAACAGATATGTCAAACGTGATTTCCAATTCATAAATTTAAATGGACCCAGCTTAATCATATTATGATTGGTTAAGTATTCTATTACCAGATTCTTCAGAATAAATTCTAGCATTTTGCCTACTACTGATGTTAGGCTAGCGGGCATGCAGGTCCCCATTTTCTCTCTTGCTTCTTTTTTTTAAAACTCAAAATGTTAGATGTGATTCCAAAATTGGCTCCTTCTTCCATTAAAATTATAATAATAAGGCTTGGCAGTTAACTGTTAGTTATTATCTAACTAGTGCATTCTCCATGGCAATGTCTGTACCAATCATAGTCCACTTGCTAAACAATCAGCAGTCTCTTCTGATAGATGTGGAAATGTTATTCTCATTCACATTGTTTTCCAGTGAATGGCCTGATCTATACATGATATAATTAAATGAAACAGTCACACTTTTGGGATGGCTCCAGGAGGAGTGCAGCTTGACCTTCAGTCCATTCCTTTCATTAGAGTCATAACAACAGATCTTAACAGTTAACTGATAGTCAATATCCAAGTTGATACATTCTCCATGCATCTGCCTCTACCAATCAGACTCCACTTGACAACCAATCAGGACGAGAAGGTGAGGACCACAGATGTTGGAGATCAGAGTCGAGAGTGTGTTGCTAGAAAAGCACAGCAGGTCAGGCAGCATCCGAGGAACAGGAGAATCGAATTTTTGGGGCATAAGCCCTTCATCATTTCTGATGAAGGCCTTATGCCCAAAACATCAATTCTCCTGCTCCATGGGTGCTGCCTGACCTGGTGCGCCTTTCCAGCACCACACGCTTGACAACCAATCAGTTATGTCTTCTCAAGCAATATAAAATGTTCTTTTCCTTCACATTGGTATCTTTATGAATGTCCTGATGAGCGCAAGACATAAAGCTCAACAAATGACCAAGTGACTATTTGAAAGAAATGTGTAGGTTCAGAGTGACGACAGTTCTATAATTTGAGATCATTAGATTATTAATAGAGAAGACAACGGAGCAATCTAAATTGTATTTCTAAATGGGAAGAAGGGTAACTTTAAAGAGATCGAAGGGGATCTAGCTTGGACAAAATGGAACTGAAGACAGCAGGAAAATCTGCAAAGGAACAAATACTGTTTTAATAACAGACAATTTGAAAAGACATTTTGTGTTTCATGGAACTTAAGATGACAACTAATTCATAATTGTTGATGTTTTATCACAGAGATAAATCAAATTTTTTTTAAATGTGAGAATGATAGACAGCCTGAAAACTTGCTCTAAATAAAGTAGCTGAAAATGTAGAAGAGCTGAAACTGTTCACACAGTAGATTGATGAAGAGCTTATGCCCAAAACATTGATTCTCCTGCTCCTCGGATGCTGCCTGACCTGCTGTGCTTTTCCAGCACCACACGCTTGACAACCAATCAGTAATGTCTTCTCACACAATATAAAATGCTCTTTTCCTTCACATTGGTGTTCTTGTGAATGTCCTGATGAGCGCAAGACATAAAGCTCAACAAATGACCAAGTGATTATTTGTAAGAAATGGCTAGGTTCAGAGTGATGACAGTTCTATAATTTGAGAAGAGATAGGAGCAATCTAAAGTTGTATTTCTAATTGCGAAGAGGGGTAACTTTAAAGGGATGGAAGGGGATCTAGCTTGGACAAAATGGAACTGAAGACAACAGGAAAATCTGCAAAGGAACAAATACTGTTTTAATAGACAATTTGAAAAGGCATTTTATGTTTCATGGAACTTAAGATGACAACTAATTTATAATTGTTGATGTTTTATCACAGAGATAAATCAAGACTTTTTTTAAATGTGAGAATGATAGTTTGCCTGAAAACTTGCTCTAAATAAAGTAGCTGAAAATGCAGAAGAGCTGAAACTGTTCACACAGTAGATTGACCATTTAATCATGCTTCTCGTTAGGCAGAAGTGTAACAAGCATATTTGGGAAACACTAACTCATGCTGATAAAACAATTTTGCAATTAAACAGTAAGGGAGCCAAACAAAGGGAGCACGTTTAATTGCTTTCTTTTTGACAGCAAGTGTCTGAAACGTTAACTGACAAACAACAGGGAAAGTAACACAGTGCAAAAACACCAAGATTAATGGTTATGACCATAAAACAGCAACCTGATAGCAAGCATAATAATTTTAGAATTTTTTTTATTTTTTTATTTTTCCCCATTAAACTGGCAGGATTCTGTCTAATAAAACATTTTTGCAATATTGTTGTTGTTAATGACCATATTTCCATGTTGTATTTAGCAGCCAGGCATGGACAACTATTGTTAATTCCTATTTTTCACCAGTTGAAATGGGATTTGTTCAGTCCACCTGGAATAAAATTAAGAATTGGTTTCAGAAGATTTAACCCACAGAAACACTGCACAAAGGTGCCTTAAATTTTCTTACACTAAGCCTGCTACTTTGGTAGACTCTTATTCATAATTCTTTTCACATTTCTTCTGAATTTGTGAATTTGGCTTCACAAGTGAAGTTATTTATCATCATCAAACCAAAGAATGAAGTAGGAATTTTACAATAAACCAGGAATATAAATAATCCTTAAAAAATAAAGAAAATTCTTGAAATACCTTTAAATTCTGATGTCATAATACATTCTAATTATGTCCTTAGAATTGCTGCATTTAGAAATAATGCAGGATGGAAAGGACATTGTACAGCATCAATGATGAATTTAAAAGGAATTGAAGTTAAAGAGCAGTTACCGGAATGTATATAAACACATGTGTCCATGCATAGAAACATATGCACTGAAGTTCTTGCAGTACAAAATACAGAAACACATGCATACATACATACATACACACATTAGGCAAGCATACACAACAGAAAAGCACTGACAACCACATGCATACCCAAACATACATAAATTGATAAATACAAGCACATATCCATACACATACACACAAACAGACACAAATATATATACACATACACAGGTGCACATGCACAAGCACAGATCATTAGCTGCCGCCACCAAAAAAAACCTTTATTGGTATCACACTTTATCATCAATTATCTCCAAAGGCATTTCATCCAAGAACAACAGACACTGAGTAGTACAAAGGAGATGGAGCAACAGAATATGGAAGAGTTACATTTTTGAGGAATTTTTAATGGTGGGGAAAGAGTTAATAAGGTGGCAAAATTTATGGATGGCAGTCTGAATAAGGCCAAGATGCTAATAGCCATCCACATGTTTGATTCTAATTTATTTTTGATAAAGCAACTACAAATACAAGAATACTATCTCAAAACACAAACATGATTTCTATCCTCCAAAGGGAAATAGCTATAATGTCTTAAAAATCTTGTTTTACTTCATGACAAAACCTAGTCCTGCACATTAGGTTCCTCAGGAGAATAATACAAAACAAGATATTTCTGTTGGTTAAATGTCATAAAAAGAACTGTGATACTTCTTTAACTTTAAAATAAAAGTTATACGATAATCTGTCAAACATATTTGTCTTAGAAAATTAGGGCCCAAGTGGAGACAAATCTATACCTTATATAAAAATTAATACAATTGTCTGATGTAATTGACAAAAGCAGTAAAAGTTTTTTTAAAATATATAAAATTCCTATGACAACTTCATGACTGAAGACTATGTTGTGGTTCTGTTCGCCGAGCTGGGAATTTGTGTTGCAGACGATTCAGCCTCCAGTGAAGCGCTTCTGAGATCACAGAAGCACTTCACTGGAGCTCCCAAGCACTGAGGATGTCACCTAGACAGGGGACGAAATGTCTGCAACACAAATTCCCAGCTCGGCGAACAGAACCACAACAACGAGCACCCGAGCTACAAATCTTTGAAATGAAGACTATATGACTACAACTGTACAATAATGCATCTTTGATATTGTGATAAATCTCATGAGCCTGGAGATTGTGTGTGCAATATCTAGTGTACAGACTTTGAAATTTGGTTAGCAATATAAATGCTTAAGGCCAATCTTTGAGTATATAGTAGACAGTGTCAGATAATAACCCAATCAGGACGCCCCTTGTAAAGATTTACATTTTGGACTGCCTAACCTGTAATTGCCAGTCCTAAAGTGAGCCTAAGGGGAGGGTTATGAAACTCAAAACAACAGAGGGAGAGGAGCCATTTTTTAACTGGCACCCATTGTCTACTTGCTACAATCTTGGGTGGATGATTTTTAATCAGGATTTTGAATAGAGTAAATGCAGAGCCTGCCCCACTTAACATTTTAGAATTTGAGTATGGACACAGATTTTTCTGTAGGCTTGGCAAAATATGACTTGTGCACTTTTGTGGCTTCCTAACTACATACTCAACTTTGCCTGGAAATTTTCTTTCTTCAAGTAGAGTTGGGGTTTGCAGCACAGTTTGCATGAAAGAGAGTGGATGCGGAGCTGGACAATTTAGAAGGTCTGCCACCTTTGTACAACAAAACAGCCCAGCTGGCAACTGTTTATAGGTCCTGTGAGAGACTTCCTTTGATATAGCTTGATGTCTCCCATCAGATCCAGGGGACTTAGGAATGTTTTTTTTAAATGAAGGACTCAATACATGTATTTGTACATCTGGGACTGAATTCTCACCTCCCAGTGGAGTTACAAAGTGAATTTCAAAATATTAGAACTTAGCTTTTTTTTAGCTAGAAAAGCAAATTTCCTCTGTCACCCCAGCTATTTTAATGAGAAGTTGTAACAGGGTGAGAAAGGCTTGCATGCAAAATGCAGGAAACCCACAAGAAAATTGTATGGTCCACTGACAAATATATAAATATGTATATATTTACAATACATATTAATAACTTTGATTAGAAAAGTGAATGTATTATAGCCAAGTTTGTGAATGACATAAAAATAGTTTGGAAGGCAAGTGCTGAGGATGACACAAAGAATCTGCAGAGAGGTATAGCTAGGTTAAGCAAATGGCCAAAAACTTGGCAGATGATTTTTATTACAGAAAATGTGAGATTATTCATTTTGGCAGGAATAATAGGGGAGCTGAATATTATTTAAATGGAGAAAGACTGCAGAAAGCTACAGAACAGGGAGTCCTCATCCATGAATTACAAAAAAACTAGCATCCAAGTTCAGTAGGTAGTAGGGAAGGCAAGAAGGTTGGCCTTTATTTCAAAGGGAATGAAGCATAAACATAAGGAGGATTTGATAAATATACAAAGGCACTAGTCAAGGTCATGGCTATAATACAGTAAACAATAATGGACTCCTGATCAATTGGAGGCGGTTCAGAGAAGGTTCACTAGGTTGATACTGGGTATGGAGGGTCTGCCTTATGAGGAGAGGTTGAGTAGGTCGGGCCTATATTCATTGAGGTTTAGAAGAATGAAAGAATGTAACATACAAGATTCTTAAATGACCTGACTGAGTAGATGCAGAAAGATAGTTTCCCCTTGTGGGAGAGTCTAGGATCAGGCATAAAGTCAAGATAAAGGACTGTATATTTAAGACAGAGTTGAAGACTTTTTTCTCTCAGCAGGAAGCAAATCTGTGGAAACTTTTTACTGCAGAGGACTGTCAAGGCTGGGTCATTAAATATATTCAGGACTGAGATAGACAGATTTTAATTCCTTTAGGGAATGAAGGATTATGTGGAAAAGGCAGGAAAGTGAACTTAAGATATATCAGATCTACCAAAGTTTCATTAAATGGTGGAACTGATTCAATGGGCTGAATGGCCTACTTCTGCTGCCAAGTTCGACAGATTTGTTTACAAGGTGTGGGTGTTGTTGGCTCAGTCAATATTTATTCCTGATCCCATTACTTTTTCTAAATAATTGATTTTGAGAGACCTATTTCTGCTTAATTAGTTCATGCAAAAATATCTTTTCTTTAATTCAGTGTAATTAAGGTCTCTCAAGCAATGTTTGATCCATATTGATTTTTATTTTGTTTATTAGAATAAAAGCCTGAAGAGATGACATCTTGTCCTTCAGTTCTTTCTGTCAGTCACTGTGAATGTGAAATTGATTTTTTTCTTCAGTTATCAGTCTCAGTGGGGATTGGAATTCTATATTATTATATCTAATTGACACATGGCATGACATTACACAGAAATTTCAAAGTGGAAAGTGGCCATTTGGCCTTACCCGACTTTGTTGGTTTCCCTTGCCCTGTATAATCAGTAATCCTAATTTCAAATGCTTTACCTCTTTCCACATAGCTTTACCCACCTTTCCATTAATCATGTGTCTTATCTAATTTTAAATGTTGACATGGGCTCCGGGTTTCAATAATCAACTCCATTCCACAATCTCACAGCCCTTCTAATATATTAAAAACAAAACTTACTCTCTGCCCTAAATTACATGAACTTTAATTTATATTGAAGGTCCCTTATTTCAAATCTGTAATTCGCTAGAAACAGTCTGGGAGCAATTTTACTATGCACAGTGTGATAAATTGGGAGCTGTGTCAGAAGATTCTGTGACTCAGTCTTACCCCGGGAAAGTCTCCAGCTCATCAGTCCACTGTATAAAAGCAAGCAGTCAATATGAAGTGCTCCCCACTGGAGCAGCCATCATCCATCTGCAAAGGCTACCAGTTGCATGAGCGCAGCAAACAGCAGCAGGTTAACAGAGCCAGAGGAGTCCAGGGAGTGGGTTACTGGCAGCGAAGAATAAAGTTGTGTTCCAGAGTCGTTGAATATCTATTGTCTATCTAATTTGGAAATGAGAGGTTTGGGTTAACATCCAAAATCTGGCACATCCAATAGTGCAGCAGTCCTTCAGTACTGCACTGCAATGTGAACCCCAGAGCATTATGAGTCAGAAGTGAGAGTACAAACTGAATCATGGTTGTCAGGGCAATAAATGAAAGCTACATATACAAATGTAAAAAGACATTAGCAAGATTTGAGATTTTTTTCCTTTAAGGAACGATGTGAATTGTGTTGTAGGACATTCTTAATAATTGCTGAATAAACAATCTGAGCAAGAACAGAACTGAAAATTAAAAGACTAAGTGCAGTACCTTGTGGAATTTGAATGATTCCTATGACTGGTGGCACTATGAAAATAATAAATGCAGCTTGCGTTATGTAACATTCCAGCATGCCAAACCATATCAAAGCGCTTTGCACAATTAATTGCTTCTGGCATTAGCAACTAATGTATTATGGACAGAAACAACAGTCATGGTGCACTAGTGAATTTTTATAAGCTGTAAAGACAAAATCTGCTTTTAGGTCACATTGGTTGAGGGATAAATGTCGGTGAGACCTGCTGCTCCATTCGAATAGTGTCTAAGATGCTTAATCCAAACTTGAAACAGTGCAAAGGACTATCATTTAGCATTCCTTCACTTTACATGTTCGCATCTTTTTCTGATTCAGAGTCAAGAATTGGACCAACTTAAGCTAAACAGCTATAGATTTACCTACCACTGCTGAAAAATTTGAAGTTAACAATTAGCGAATGATGGAAGAATTGCTGCCTTTACGGGTAGGTTTGGGAGGTGCTTTCAAGGCGCCTTGACAAGTTGCTGCAGTGCATCTTGTAGATGATTGACACTGTAGTCACTTTGCACTGATGGAAATACATTAAGATGTAAGGTATTGGCTGTTTGGGGCAGCACGGTGACTCAGTGGTTAGCACTGCTGCCTTGCAGCACCAGGAACCTGGGTTCGATTCCAGCCTTGGGTGATTGTCTGTGTGGGTTTCCTCCGGATGTTCTGGTTTCCTTCCACAGTCTAAAGATTTGCAGGTTAGGTGAATTAGCCATGCTAAATTGCCCATAGTGTTCAGGACAGTGTAGGTTAGGTGCATTAGTCTGGGGGAAATATAGAGGAATGGGTCTGGATAGGTTACTTTTCAGAGAGTTGGTGTCGACTTGCTGAGGCGAAGGGCCTGTTTCCACATTGTAGGAATTCTAATGTGGATAGATACCAATAAGTGGACTGTTTTGTGTCAAATTTATTATGTGCACTTTTCCAGGAAAATGGACAGTATTCTCACTCCTTCCCTTTGCCATCTAGTTAGTGAAGAGGATCTGAGGAGTCAGGAAATGTGTTACTTGCTGCAAATTTCCAAGCTTCCTCAATGGACTCATTATCACAGCATTTGCTTAATTGCTCCAACTGAGATTCTGGTCAGTGATGATCACCACAGAATGTTGATGGTTGGGTAGTTTGTGATGATCATGCCTTTGAAAGGCAAAGAGATGATCTTACCTTTGTTGGAGATAGTTATTGCTTGGCATTTGTGATATGAATATTACTTGTTATTTATTAGCTTAAGTCTGAATGTTCCTAAAGTGTTGCTGCATATGTCTCATTATCTCAGGAGTTGCAATTGGAAACAGAGAGCTGTGCAATCAGTGTGATCATCTCCACTCTGATCTTATGATGAAGCTCATTGCTCAAACAGCTAAAGATGATAGCAGCTTGGACTCTGTTTTGAAAAACTCAAGTAATCATATCCTTTCTTTTACATGAATAGATGATTCAGCACAGCCTTCTCAGAAGCACCCAGCATCACCGATGCCAGTCCTTAGCCAATTCAAATTATTCCACGTGACTTCAAAAATGGATGAATTCACTGGATACTGCAAAGACCATAGGTTCAATCAGCATTATGGTTTTCTACTAAAAACTTGGGCTTTGAGCTCATAGTGCCCCTAGCCGAGCTGTTCCAGTACAACTACAACTCTGACATCCAATTGGCAATGTGGAAACTTTTCCAGGCATGTCCTATGCATAAAGTACATGACAAATTCAACCCAAAATCACCACTTTATCAGTCTACCTTTTAAATGAACAATAGTGATTTAAATAGTGGGCACAGTGTGACAAACAATCAAGAGATCAATGAAAACTTAAAAAGGGAAACTTCTCAAAATTAAGTCAAAGTATTATTATGATGCACTCCATTTTCAGTGGCAACTCCAGTCTCTAAAGGCCTATATTATGCAGGTGGATTCCACATTTTTTATCTCCATCGACTCTCAAACGTAGACATAACAATGGAAGAAGGGCAACAGTAAGGCAGAACTACGTGGCTTTGCACCCAGTCAATCAGCTCAAATATGTATTGCATGAAACTGCCACATGCAGCACTCTCCATCCCAGATGCTTGGTAGAACCCTATCAAGACTACTCTTGATCATCAGTAAAGAGATAGAAGGTGTCATCAAATGTGCTATCAAGCAGCAATAACCTGCTCAGTGGCACCCAGTTTGGGTTCAGCCAGGGCCACTCAGCTCCTGAACTCATTACAGCCTTGGTTTAAACGTGGACAGAAGAGCTGAATTCCAAAGGTGAGGTGAGAGAGACAGCCCTTGGCATTAAGGAGCCATAGCCAAACTGGAGTCAAAGTGCCACAATTCACTTGGGTGGCATGTTGGAAATCAAGCCCTGCTATTCCCAAAGTTATAGAGTCATACAGAAAGGAAACAGATCCTTTGGTCCGATCAGTCCATGCTAAACATAGTCACAAAAATGAAATGTTTTACATTAAGTAACCAAAGTTTACCCAAATTTTGCTGATTTCTAGACCTGGATTGATTAAAACAACACAGACCAGGTTTCTATATTTAACAAGAATTACTAGTTTTTACAAGTAGTTAAACTCTAACTACAGGTTAACAGATATAAACCACCTGCACATAACAATAATATGTCAATCTCCTTATACACAATCAGACATACGCTCACATGCACATGCACACCCACCTTGTTCACAAGATTTGTTGGATTGTTCCTTTTTGATCAGAAGGCTTCTTCACAGCCTTTCATTTAAAAATGCGTCCATTGCTTTGTAATAAGTAGAGAGTGACTGGTTCACAAGGTTTCTGATTTTTCAATTAAAAGTCATAGCTCATTGCAATTGTTGAAAATAAGAAAACTGTTCTTTTTTCAGACTTAAAGTGGATTTTGACTGCAGAGAACAGAGAGATGGATCCTGAGCTGTCAGAGATCTGATCATATATCTGCCTCTTATTCCGAGTCCCAGGCTGGTCAGTTACCTAAGAACCAATTACGTGTTGGTAGTCAATAGGCCTTTGTCATCAATGACTTGTTACAAGTCCATAGATCAATCAACTTCTTGTTGCTACCCAAACCTCCATCTAAAATCAACCCTTGACTTCAATTTATCTGCAACCTAAACTTCAATTACTGCTTCTTTAGCCAGTTGTTTAAACAATGCTTGCCCTGAGTGTCAGACTACTTGCCTTCAAAATGTGTGGCAATCCTTGCAAAATAACAGTTTTAAAAGCACTTCTAAAACATCAGTCTGCCATTTTAACAAGGCAAAATTATAGACTGGAATCAGAGAAAAACTCTCTGCTATTGGGGCCATGCTGAGCACAAAAGAAGTTGGTGGTTGTTGAAGGCCAGTCATCTCAGCTTCAAGACATCTTCACAGTAGTGGACAGTGTGGTGCTGGAAAAGCACAGCAGGTCAGGCAACATCTGAGGAGCAGGAACATTGATGTTTCGGGAAAACGCTCTTCATCAGTACATTATTTTCACCGTAGTGTTCTAGTCCAAACTTCTTCAGCTGCTTTATCAATGACCTTCCCTCCATCATAAGGTACAAATGGAAATGTTCTTCATTGATTGCATAATATTCTGCACCATTTGCAACTATTCATATACTTAACCAATCTAAATCTGAATGCAATAAGACCTGTACAATATCTAGGCTTGGGCTGGCAAATGCCAGGTAATGTTTGCACCACATAAGTGCCAGCCAGCACCCATCTCAACGAGAAAGAACCTAATCATTGTACTTTGATAATCAAAAACATTATCATCACTGAATCCTTTATTATCAACAGCCTTGGATTACTTTGACCAGAAAATGAACTAGACTCACCAGATAAATTCAGTGGCTACAACAACAGATCAGAGGTTAGGAATGCTGCGGTGAGTGACTCATCTCTGACTCCCCAAAGCCTGTCCATTATCTACAAGGCACAAGTTGAAAGTGTGATGGAATACTCCTCTCTTACTTGGATCGGTGCTGCTCCAATAAAAGTTATGAAGGTCACCACCATCCACGACAAAGCAGCCCACATGACTGGCACCACATCCACAAATGTCTAGTCCCCTCCCACCACTGACAATCAGTAGGAGCAGTGTTTACCATCGACAAGACGCACTGCAGAAATTCACTAAGGTTCCTGAAATAGCACCTTCCAAACTCATGACTGCTACCATCTAGAAGGACAAGAGTTGAAGACGCATGGGAACACCACTGGCTATAGTATCCCTTCCAAATCACTCACCATCCAGACTTGAAAATATATAACCATTCCTTCAGTGTCACTGTGCCAAAGTTCTGGAATTCCCTCCTGAACAGCATTATGGGTGCACTTACACAAAACGGACTGCAAAGGTTCAAGAGGGCAGCTCACCAACACCTTCTCAAGAACAACTAGCTAGCGATGCCTGCATCCCATGAATGAAAACCATAAACAGAAATTGCCTCAAAAACCACAAGCAGCTTCTATTGTGCTTCCAAAGACTCCAACTAAGTTACACGTTTCCCTCTGGCACTAATTGACTTAAATTTTAAACAGCCTACTTATGTCACAGTTGCTCATATGTTGCATTATTGTTAAGGGCAGTACTCTCACCTTTGTATTTGAGCTCTGTTGTTCTAATTTGGACCAAAACTGTAATGAGATCAGAAACTGACTTGTGGTAAGTATCAAACTAAATATGGTTGAGCTGGTTATTAGTGAGTAAATGCTGCTTGGTAGCATTGTTGTTTCCATTCTGGTGCTTTGCTGATGATTGAGAATAGTTTGATGGGGCAATTGGCTGTATTGGACTTGCCATGTTTTTGGTGGGCTGCAAAAACTGGACAATTTTCCCCATTTTTGGTACCAGTACTATGTTGTAGTCACACTAGGACCACTTGAGTAAGGGCACAACTAGTCTTCAATACTACTGCAGTGATATTGTCAGGATCCACAATCTGTTCTGCATCCAATGTTCTCAATGGTTCATTGCTATTTCATGGAATGATAAATTGGCTGAAGACTTGCTGCTGTGATGATATGTACCTCAAAATAAGTCGAGATGGATATTCACTGAACATTTCTGGCTGAAGATGATTGCAAATGCTTCAACTTTTTCTTTTGTTTGCTGTATTGCAGAGAGGTGAATTTCATAAGATGAACAACCTTTTTTAACATAATACTTTTTCACAGTCTCACAAATGCAAAAAATAAAATTACTTTGCGGGTTTTGGTATCCACAGATATTTTGGCTTGACAATGATGTTCAGAAATTGCTTTGTGATTTCCTCAATTAATAAGCAAAAAGATAGAGCCAGTTTTTAAAAACTAAATATTTTTCTTGTAACCCAACCTTAATAAAGTTGAACAATGCTTACAACATGTCTTCATAAATGTGAGGCAGGCATTCTCACTTCAAGTGATATCAACGATCTTAACTCTCCTTTTGTAGAATAGTCCATGAAAATATGTAAATTTACTTAATATTAGAGTCTGCAATTCATGAAATGTCACTGAATGTGTATAAATTTACTAAGCCATCTGTGTTGTGAGACCATTTTGTGATTAGCACATAAAGAAATAACCCCCACATCCAAAGCAAAAAATTTTGTATTCAGAAAATAGAACTCTGCTCTTCTAGATCAAAGAAGTCAGACTTCATAAAATAACTATGGCTTGGGATTTCAAATATCCAATTACGTTCAACCTAGAATTGAAAAATTACTTTGGTTTATCTACTGTTATGGTGCAGAAATGCTAATGCAGGCCTTAGAGGGCAGGTATATTTCCCCTGCTCATTTGACAAAATGTGAAACCCATTCAGTAAAATCCAATAAATGCAATAATCACAGTCTGCTGACACTAAAGAAAAAGGACTTTATTTGCTGTTTCTTTTATGCAGCAATTACAGGTCCCCATAGATTTCCAAATTGGATCAGCACAGTGAATTAGACTTGCCATTACCTGTGAATGTGAGCCTTTGGATCCATATTTGTTTTAGGTTCTGCTTAAATCAGCAAGAATGATGAATCTGATGGTGTAAAATTGGAAATGTCAAGGGCATTCTGCAATGGCAGCTGTAATTTATTGTGACCTATCTTTGTACATGCATTTTATTGCAAAATATGAGACAATGTTTGTTTCAATTTAAATTAAATTATCCTTTTCATTTTTTGTCACTGTTGCTGTCACCACTGTCAGATTTTTATATAATTTTTATTTTAGAATTCCCGATTTGTTCATTGTTTATATGCCTTGTTCAAAAACATATACATTATTTAACAGTTCATTCCTCTACTGGCCAAAATGTATAAAATCTTTCAACACAATTTGAGGTAATCACTGAACAAGAATTAGATTTCAGCTTAGATAATTGTGAAATTATTTGCTCAAAAAATTAAATGAACAAATCAGTACTTTAATATTTAGGATTGTTCAAGTCTTAATATTAACAATACATTTTCAGCTTCATATCTGAGAGGCCCTCTCAAAACGTGATGTGAAATGAGGTCAGATATGTCAGAGTGATGCATGGGGTTGTTCAAGAAGCAGTGCCTTAGTGTGGAATGCAGTGAAGAATTGAACATGATCACTGTACATTAAGTATCATTAATCCATGACTTGCTTAAAAATATGGAATGCTACTGTGTCTTGCAAAACAAATACAGTGATTCATATTTGGAGACTTAAAACACTACACATTACTGATGACCCAATTGATAAAGCAGCAAAACCTACACTGTTTGTTTTAAAGTTGTTAAGAAAATAACAAAAAAATCCCACAATTAGGATTTGGAATCTAGTTTGTAAGAGTATTTTTAGGACCAAATGTGTTGAGGAAGGAGCAGAATTAGTCATTGGCACTTTGTCAATGACTTTATGAATAGTATGTTGGATTACATGAGGAACTAAGTCAAAAGCTGAAATTTTTGGACAGTTTATTTCATATACATTTTGCAATAGAAAGATCTTCATAGCTGCCAAATAGTTTGAATAACAAATGAATTTTCCACACTTTATTCTTCAATGACTATGACATAATTGCAGTGAGTTTTAAAAGAATTCAATTGGAGCATTCTGACATTTCAATAGAGGTGGACTGGAGCTCAAAATATCAGTTCTGGCTGTATCGGTTTCTTAATCCTGTTCCTGAAACTGACCGTTTTAGTGGAGGCGGGTTTGGGAACTGTAGGTACTCATATTCATGTGGCAGACAGTGAATTAGAGGCTCTTTAAGATTAGGCTTGTTAAGGCTGTTTAAATTGAAGTGTATTTAATGGCTCCCCACAGACTGTTACATCAAAGTAGAGGTCAACATCTATGGCAAGCCAACCTGTACACGTACTTCAATTGCATTTCTCAGCTGGCTTGCATGGATGCTTCAGCATCGCTATCCTTATCTTCTTGGTGATAATGATTCTATTTCATTTGGACAAGGTTACTACTTAAGTTACAACTTTATTTCAGAATCACAGAACTGTTACAGCATAGAAGGAACCATGATTTGGTCCATTGTGCTTGCACTGGTTTTATTACCTAGTGCCAATCTCCTGTTTTCCCCATGTCCCTGCACACCATTTTAATCCATCTCTGTGTATCCCCTGCAACTCTTATAGAAACAGGTGTGACCATGACACTTTCAGACCATCCTTTCATTATACTTTCCTTCAGCGCTTGGAGAATTGGCAAACTTGATTTTGGTGAGATGTTTCTCTATCATTTTCAATACCTCCTCTAGATTGATGACTTCGAAACATAGGAACAGGAGTAGACCATTCAGCCCCATGAGCCTGTTCCATCATTCAATGAGATGATAGCTGATCTGAGGCCTAAATCCATTTAACTGCCCTTGCCCCATACCTCTTATTACCTTTGCTTAGCAAAGATGTATCTGTATCAGATTTAAAATTAATGACTGATCCAGTATCAACTGCTATTTGTGGAAGAGAGTTCCAAACTTCTACCACCCTTTATGTGTAGAAGTGTCATCTCTCCTGAATGGTCTGGTCTGCCCTAAAGTTCTAGAACCTCGAACCAGTGGAAATAGTTTATCTTTATCTATCCTGACTTTTCCTTTTAATATCTTGAGGACTTTCACCAGATCCCTCTTTGACCTTTTAAATTCTAGAGAAAACAGGCCTAATTTGTATAATCTCTCCTTGAGTTGTTTCTTCTCATTGAATCTGGAAGGTTTCACATTCTATTGTAGCATTCTCAACTTTCTTCATAAGATTGCTGCTCTTGACAGAACATTGGCAATGTACAACTGTCTCCCTTGCTCGCATGTCACATCCAGATGATGAACATTCTTTGCAAACACTTTAGAGTAGATAGAAACATTTGAAGTAGCTTGAAGTTTGGTTCCACTGTCAATTGTCTCTCCCAAACATCAACTGATTAAAATGTGCACAAACAAAGACAATAGAATTCATTCTCAATCTCAAATATAACTGTTTGTTCTTGTTGCATAAGAGATGCTTTAAGTTTTGTCTTGCTGACATCACATTGCATGGTGACTTCATCATTGGCAGTGTAGTAGCTCAGTACTGGCATTGTCAGAATTATTTGTTCGATTCTGGTGTAAGCTGCTCCTTCTTCTATGGCCCAATACTACTGCACTTTCTTAGCAGTGAGTTTGTGTAGTGGTTCACACACTGATGACAAAATAAATTAGAACCATGCTAAAAATACAACAAATAATAGTCCTATTTTCACACCTCTGATCACTGCCTCTGGGCAACTGTTCTCATCTGTTCCTCTATTCAGTGAGGTCATGGTTAATCTGTAAGTCTACATACCCACTTTTGTTTTGTATATGTGGATTTAAAAAAATCTTAATTTAAAATTATCAGTGGATTTAACATCAATGGATCTGGCTGTGGCCAAGGAGAGACCAAACTTCTTTGAGTCTTTGTGTAAAAATATTTCTTTAGTTAACAGACATCAATGATGTTATTAGTAACCATAAATGTATCAATCTCTATCTTGAACTTAATGTCTGAACTTCCACAGCCTACTGAGGTAGAGAAATCTAAAGACCTTCTCATAAAGCTATGCGGTAACAAGTTTCCTGGTCTGGATAGATTTCATCCTCGGGTCTTATAAGAATTGGCCAATGAGGCAGCAGTTTCATTGGTGTTCATTTTCCAAGATTCATTAAGTTCAGGATAGGCTCCATTGGACTGGAATGTACCAGATATAACCTCTCTATTCAATAAGGAGAGAGGCAGAGACAGGAAACTATATGCCAGTTAACTTGACATCTGCTGTGGGAAAAGTGTTGAAATTGATCACTAAAGAAGTTCCAGCTGGACATTAAGAAAATCTCAGAGTAATTGGGGAGAGCAAGCATGGTTTGTGAAATATATCATGTTTAATTAGTTTATTAGAATTCTATGAAGGAGTGACATAAGCCATGATAAGGGGGAGCCTATAGACACTTGTACTTAGATTTCCAGAAGGCATGTGATTAAAAAGTAGAGTACTTTAACCAGACCTCTCCAATTTTGAAAGCTTCAATCTAATCTCCTCTTAGCCTTATCTTCAAGTGGAATAGCCAAAACATTTCTCCTTAAAACAGAAGCTTCATAAACCTGGCACCATCTTGTAAATCACTTCTGCACTATCCCTAATGCATTCACGTCCTTCATATAGTATACCACCCAGAACTGCTGACAACACTCCAGCTGAGATCTAAATACTGTCCTTTGTAAGTTCAGCATAACCTCCTTGTGTTTGTACTCTGCACCTCTATTAATTAAACTTAGTATAGGGTCGACCCCCATACCCCTGGGGCATACATTCCAAGACCTACTGCAGAAGCCCAAACCCAGGGATAGGAGCGAACCCATTCATTTAAATGGGGAATTTTCCTTTCCAGCAGCCCCCTCCTCCCTGGTTCTGGAAGGTTCCCTGTAATATGTTTGGGCTGCAGAAAACGATTCCGCGGATATGGGGGTCGCCCTGTATTGTATGCTTTATTCACTGCTCTGTACACTCAAGGTCTCAGAGTCTTACAACACAGAAACAGGCCCTTCGTCACACCATATCTAATCCGATCAACAAACACCAAACTAAACTTAAATCCTTTTATCTGCAATTGGTGCCCTGGCATTTTAGGTGCTCATCCAGCTGGTTCTTAAATGTTGCATATTTCTACCACCCTCTGGGTGAATAAAATCTTTTTTAGATCCCCTCTAAACCATTTGCTCCTCACCTTAAATTTATGTTCTCTGATCTTAGACACATCTGCTGTGGGCAAAAGAATCTCATGATCTACTCTGTTGATAAGTCTCATAATGTTTTACAACTCAATCAGTTACCACCACCACCACCTCCACCACACCCCCGCCCCAACCCCTTCCCAGCCTCCTTTGCTCCAAGGAAACCAAACCCAGCCTATCTTCATTGCTGAGACTTCTCAACCCAGGCAGTATCCTACTCTTCAGTACAATCATGATAATGTGACGGCCAGAATTAGATTATTTATTCTACCTGTGGCCTAACCAATGTTTTATGAAGTTGTAAAGACATCCTTACATTTACATAGGGGTGATACTGTGACTCACTGGTTAGCACTGCTGCTTCGCAGCTCCAGGGTCCCAGGTTCGACCCCAGCCTCAGGCGACTGTCTGTGTCAAGTTTGCACATTCTCCCCATGTCTGCGTGGGTTTCCTCCGGGTGCTCTGGTTTCCTCCCACAGTCCAAGGTTGTGCAGGTTAGGTGAATTGGCCATGCTAAATTGCTCATAGTGTTAGGTGCATTAGTCAGAGGGAAGTGGGACTGGATGGGTTACTCTTGGGAGGGTCGGTGTGGACTTGTTGGGCTAAAGGGCCTGTTTCCATGCTGTAGGGAATCTAATCTAATCATCTATATTCTATGCCTTAGCTAATGAAGATAAGCATCCCATGTGTTTTCTTCATCACTCTGTCTACCTGCGCTAACACCTTCAGGGATCTATGGACTTATACACCAAGATCCTTTTGTTCCTCAGTAACCCCTAAGGACCTACCATTCACTATGGATGTCTTAGCCCTCTTAGACCCTAAAATGCATCACCTTGCACTTAGCAGGATTAAATTCTATCTGCTATTGCTCTGCCCAATTATAAAATCAACCCTCCACCATCACTCTTTGTCTCCTATTTGTAAGCCAATTTTGGATCCACTTATAGAGTCAAGGAGAGGCATAAAGTTGTACAGCATGGAAACAGACTTTTCAGTCCAACTTGTATGTGCCGACCAGATATCCTAAATTAATCTCGTCCCATTTGCCAGCATTTGGCCCAGATCCCTCTCAACCTTTCCTCTACTCATATACTCATCCAGATGTCTTTTAAACTTTGTAATTGTACCATCCTCCAACACTTCCTTGGCAGCCCGTTCCATACGTACACCATTGTTTGTGTGAATACGTTGCCCCTCAGGTCCCTTTTAAATCTTTCCCCTCTCACCTTAAACCTAAGCCCTCTAGTTTTGGATTCCCCTGACCTGGGCAAAAGACTTTGGCTATTTACCCTATCCATGCCCCACACAATTTTATGAACCTGTATAACGTCACCACTCAGCCTCTGATGCTCAAGGGAAATTGCCCCAGCCTATTCAGCCTCTCCCTGTAGCTCAAACATTTCAATCCCAGCAACATCCTTGTAAATTGTTTCTGAACTCTTTCAAGTTTAACAACATCTTTCCTAAAGCAGAGAGACCAGAATTGAATGCAGTTTTCCACAAGTGGCATAACCAATGTTCTGTACAACTGCAACATGATCTCCCAATTCCTATATTCACTACACTGACCAATAAAGGCAAGCATACCAAATGCCACGTCACTACCCTGTCTATCTGCAACTCTACTTTGTCCAACTTGCCTTGGATCCTATTAGTTCAACCTTTGGACCAGCTTTCCATGTGGGACCTTGTCAAAGGTCTTCCAAACGTCCATGTAAACCACATCAACTGCACTATCATCATTAATATATATAGCCGCCTTTTCAAGACACTAAATTATATTGAATGGTGGAGCAGCCTTGAGAGATTGAATGGTCTACTCCTACTCCTATCTTCTCTATTTCTATGGTTCTATGATCACGAATACATCTACTATCTCTGTAGCCATCTTTGTCGTTCTTCTTGGGTGAAGGTCATTGCATTCCAGGGAGTTATCAACATTCAGTGTCATTCATTTTCCAATAGTATTTTTTTTAGTAATAGTACCTTCTTTCAGCTCTACACTCTCACTAGACTCTTATACCTTAATTATCTTAGGGAGGGTTCTCGTGGATTCCTCTGTGAATACAGAGACAGAGACAAAGTACTTATTTTGGTACTCTGCCATTTCTTCATTTTCTATTATAAATTCTTCTGTCGCTGCCGGTAATGGACCCACATTTGTCTTTGCTAAACTTCTTTAAACACATTGTTAGAAGAATAAAACAAAACCTGAAGTGTCTTTTTCAAATATATAAAAAGCAACTGAATAACTCAGAGAAAGAATGGGACCCATTAGGAAGCACGAAGGTAATGTATGTGGACAAGGAAGACATTGACATATTTCCTTAATCAATGTGCAGATAGTATTCAAAGAATGCAATCTGATAGCCATTACAGAAACAGAGCTGCAAGATAACATGAGTTGGGACCAAACTTTTGAAGGGTACAGGGCACCTAGGAAGGCCAGGATGTTCGGTGGTGGCTTTGCTAGTTAATGGTGGCATTAGCACAACAGAGAGCGACGACCGAAGTTCACAAGACTGGGATGCAGAAATAGTTTGGGTCGAGAAGAGAAATAACAAAGGCAAGATGCCACTTGTAGGAGTGATGTATAGGCTCCTTAACAACAATCATACAGTTAGTGGGGGAATAAAGGCTTGTCAGAAAAGCATGGAAACAATCTTGTGGAGTTTAAGCAACATATCGTCTGGAAATGTTAGTTGAGCAAAGTTAGACTAGTAGAAAAGTTCATAGAATGCTTTCCTGATAGTTCTTATTGAACAGCACTTTCTAGGGCTGACCAGAAAATAGGCTTGACTAGATCTGTGATTGTACAAAGAGGGCTAGGATTAATGAATAATGTAATAAATATGCTTCTTGGTAGCAGTGACCATAATATGATTACATTTTACATTGAGCTTGGGGGAAGAGAGGTTTGGGTCTGAAACGTTTTTTTTGGAATTAAAAGAATGGCATGGAAGCAGAGCTTGCTTAGAGGCAGAAAAACTGCAGATGCTAGAAACCAAAGTAGATGAACAGGAGGCTGGAAGAACACAGCAAACCAGGCAGCATCAGGAGGTGCAGAAGTCGACATTTTGGATGTAATCCTTCTTGAGGACTGGGGTGGGGATTGGGGCAGGCGGAGACAGGTTGGTGAAATGGAGATAGGTGAAGACAGGTAGAGGATACGACCTGGTTGGTCAGTGGGAGGAATGAATCCGGTTGGTGGAAAGAATCAGGGCTCATTCATTTACAACAGAGATGAGGCAAAATATTTTCTCTAAGAGGGTTATGAATCTTTGGAGATCTCTTCCTGAAACATTGCTCTAAGCAGAGTCCTTGAATATTTTTAATTCAGAGGTCAGTATATTCTTATTGAAAAAGTGGTGTACGGTTATTAGGGGTAGGCTGGAATGTGGATTTGAAATTACAATCAGAATAGCCATGATTGTGTTAAATGGTAAAACAGCATTGAGGGGCTGAGCAACCTTTTCCTGCTCCTTGTTTGTATGTATGAATAAGGCTATGGGCCACATGCTGGAAAATGGGATAAGAATAGATATATGCTAGATGATTGCTGTGGAACAATGGGCTGAAAGGCCTCTTTCCATGGTGTAACAACTCTATGCCTCCATATAGTCATACTCGGTGAATTATGCCTTGCAAACAATGTCCCAGACTCCTCCACCATCATTCCTGGGTTTGTTCTGCCCCATCACTCAGACAGACTCAGCAGTGACTCAATGATATCATTGTTTGGCAGCACCACCCAGTTGGCAATAGCTACTACTGGTAATTCACCCATCCAAGACCGAGGATCACAGAATGATTCAGATGAATGATAGTGGAGCAGGAGTTGAGGATGGATAGCGTGGGGAGAGGCATTGGCAGCGGCAGGAAGATGATCCTTGCTCACCATGTCACTCTCTTCCAGTGCAAGGGCATTTGGTCAGGTACTGAGAGCCTGAAATGAGGACACCCCCAGGGTACCCACCACAAACCTGAGAGGGTTTGTTTATTGAACTCCATGCGAGGAGCTTCTCCTGCCTGCCACTGGGTAGATAACAATTGCTGGCAGGTTGAGTCTTTCAATTAGTTCCCTGTCCACCACCCTCCCACCTGATTTAATGACCCTCTGCCATCAAAGCCAACTTGGGGAAGGATATTAAATTCCTCGTCAAGTGTAGCTCAGTCACAGCACTACTGACCAGACTGGCCAAATCCAAAAGGGTATATCTGGAACTCTGCATCTACAGCAAGTGGTGAAGGAATCAATAAGAGGGAGAACAATTTGACCTTATCTTCCTCAATCGATTTGTCGCAGATGGATATGTGCATAGAAATATCAGTAGGAGTGACCACTGCATGACCCTGATGCAGACCAAGTCCCACCTTCGGACTGAGGATGCCATTTATTGTCTTGCATTGCACCCCTACCATGCTAAATGAGATAGACGCAGAACTGTAGGCATCCACAGAGCACTATGGGCCATCAGCAGCAACATAATTTATTCAACCACAGTTTATAACATCATGGACCTGCATAACTCCACTCCATCATCAATTAACCCTGGTTCAGTGAAGAATGCAGCATTGCAACAGACACAACTAAAAATGAGATACCAACCTAATGAAGCTACAACTCAGACCACATGTATGCTAAACAGCTTAAGCATAATGCAATAGAGAAAGTCAAATGATTATCCAACTAATGGATTAAATTAAAGTTCTGGAGTCATGATATAGTGTTACCATTGCTGAATCTCCACCATCAAAATTCTAGAAGTCAGCATTGATCAGAAAATTTGCCTGAGCAGCCACATTAATATTGTGACTAGAACAGCAGGTCAGAGACTGTGAATTTTATAATGAGTAACTCATCTGACTCCCCAAAGCCTATCCATATATTACCAGGCATATGTCAGGACTATGATGGAATACTCATCATATACCCGAATTGCTGCAGCTCCTGAAACACTCAAGAAGCTTAACATCATCCAGGACAAAGCAACCTATTTGATCAGTACTCATTCCACCTCCTTCAATATCCACTCCTGTCACCAGTGGCATACAATGCTATTTACAAAATGTATTACTGCAGCTCGTCAAGAAACAGGGGTAAGTGATGGCTGAGTGGTATTATTGCTAGACTATTAATCTAAAGACCCAGGTAACATTCTGGAGAACTGGGTTTGAATCTCACCATGGCAGATGGTGGAATTTGAATCAATGTCAATTTGGAAATAAGCGTTTTATGATGACCATGACACCATTGCTGATTGTTGAGAAAACCCATCTAGTTCACTAATGTCTTTAGGGAAGGAAACAACCATCCTTACCTGGTCTGGACTACATGTGACTCGAGATCCACAGCAGTGGGTTGGCTCTTAATTGCCCTCTAGATAGGCAATAAGTGCTTGCTTAGCCAGCAACACCCTCATCCATGAATGAATTTTAAAAACCCTGTCAGCACCTTCCAGTACATGACTTTCCAAACAGGACAAGGGCTACAGATACTTGAGACTACCACCAACACCATCCTGATTTTGAACCATATTACCATTCTTTCATCATCACTAGATCAAAGTCCTGGACCCTCCTACCTAACAGCACTGTGGTGATGCAACATTAGATGGACTGCAGCAGTTCAAGAGGGTGGCTCATCACCACCTTTCAAAAGGCAATTAGAAATATGCTTCCAGCAACGTTAACATCCCATGAAAGACTCAAAAAATGTTAATTTGGTGGTGGGAGCTACATTATTTTCAATGAATTTATTATAAATATTATTGGCTTTAAAACTACAGATGTAGGAATACTTTATCTTCAAGAACTATGGTATATTAGATGTCATTGGTTTTAAAATTACACTGTGGAACAATAGACATCAATGTATAGCATGTTTATCTGTGATTTTTTTTCTCTGCTATTTTGGCAGAGGCGTTAGCCACTCGTCATAAATTGGTTAATGTCTCCATTAAAAGCACTAAGAAATTTCAGATAAATTTGTTAAGCACTCATGCCTTTATCCTGCAGTGTAACTTCAAAACATTGATCTTCGCTATAGATTTTTCTTATTTCCATTAACAAAAGAGTGCAACTGGTGCATTTCACCACATATGTAGTAATTGAGGAATAGAGACTAATGAGAACACTTAAGAGTGCTGCTAAGAGTGAGGGATTTCCAGAGGGACTGTTGTAATTGGAGGCCAGACAGGGAGAAAAGATAGCGATATTTTGGAGAGACAGTCGTCCAGATGGAGTGTTAATCATGAAGTGCACTTATGGGTAGCAATATCCAGCTTGTTTTAATCTGAAAATGGAACGTTTTAGTACTTATGCAGCTTTATAGATTGTGCCTACATTGGTCAGATCATAAGACAGAGGAGTAGAAATAGACCATTCAGCCCATGACATCTCCTCCATCATTCAATTAGATCTTGGCTAATTTGATAACTCTCAACTCCACTGTCCTGCCTTTCCCCCATTACCCTTGATTCCCTTAATTGATTAAAAATCTATCTATCCCAGCCTTGAATAAACTTAACAACCCAGCCTCACAGCCCTCAGTGGTAAAAAATTCCACAGATTCACCACCTGCTGACAGAAGAAATTCCTCCTGATTTCTGTTTTATGCATGTTGTCGCTAATTCTGAGATTATGCCCTCTGGTCCTTGACTGTCCCATAAGGAGAAACATCCTTTCTGTCAAGTCCTTAAAATCAACTCTCATTCTTCTAATTTCTAATGAATATGGGCCCAAACTACTCAACCACCCCTTGTTAGCTATCCTCTCCGTGCCCAGAATCAGCCTTGTGAGCCTTCTGTGGTCTGCCTCCAATGCCAGAATATTTTTCCTTAGCTAAGGGGCCCAAAACTGTTCATAGTATTCCAGCTGTTGCCTGACTTGCACTTTCTACAGTTTTAACAAAGCCTCCCTACTTTTATACTCCACTGGTTTTCAAAGCAAATGTTCCATTTGCT
The DNA here is from genome assembly GCF_004010195.1 of Chiloscyllium plagiosum. Classification (NCBI taxonomy): domain Eukaryota; kingdom Metazoa; phylum Chordata; class Chondrichthyes; order Orectolobiformes; family Hemiscylliidae; genus Chiloscyllium; species Chiloscyllium plagiosum. The sequence goes on along the minus strand of NC_057710.1, from coordinate 94,930,862 downwards.
TTCCTTTCACCTGCTGAAATTGGATGCTAGCTCTTGTGATGCATTCATGAGGACTCCCAAAACTATCTGTTCTGAAGCTTTCTTTAATCTTTCTCCATTTAAATAATACTCATAGAAAAATCCCTATAGTGTGGAAGGAGGCCATTTGGCCCATTGAGTCCATGCCAACCCTCCAAAGAACATCTCTCCCAGACTCATCCCTACCCTATCCTTGTAACCCTGCATTTCCCATTGCTAATCCAACTAACCTTCACACCTTTGGACCATAGGAGGAAAACCATACAGACATGAAGAGAATGCTCAAACTCCACACAGACAGTCACCCAAGTCTGGGATTGAACCCGGGTCCTGGTGCTGTGAGGCAGCAATGTTAACCATTGAGCCACCATGCCACACCAATAATGTTCAGCTCCCCTATTCTTCCTGCTATAACCTGACATTTTCCCACATTGTATTCCATCTACCAAGTGTTTGCCACTGCCTTTACCTGTCCAAACACTTCAACAGACTCTTTATGTCATCTTCTCTACATCTCTGTCTTCTATTAATTATATCAATCCGTACTTATCAGTGGTAATATATAGCCTCCAACACTATGGGTCTTATCTTATTAAGTAGCGTAATGTGTGGTACTTTATCAAATTTCTAAAACTCCAAATGTATTATATTTATCCTGCTTTATGATAATATTCATGCTAACCTATGTCACCTACAACAATTATGCAGAAAATTTATAATTTTAATTTGGGGTCAATGTCAATAAGTTGATTGCTCATTTGTCTGTTAATTTAAGATACTAATATGTGATTTTTCTTACTTTTATTCTGATACATGAAAGAACCTTAAGAATAACATTAGGTATTTCATTTTGTTATTTAAAAAGTGCTTTCATCTATCTAAACAGCAGATAGCAAGCAAGCTTTGATTGAAATGTTGGTGAAAACACTGGCAATTTATATTTTAGCAGAATTTTATTTATTCTAAAGGCATGGAAAGGTATCCATTAATGTGTGGAGGAGACCTTAGAACTGGCCTCAAATCCATTTTGAAAGCCAAATCTACAATAGACGAACAAACCTGTTCATCGCTTAGATACACTGGGATCTTTATATATTTAAATGAAAAAGGATGAGTTTCATGAGTGTCAAAAAATAAGAGATCAGACTTTTGACAGTTCCTTTTATGTTGCTGGATTAAATCCTGAAATTCCCTTTCTAATAATTTTTTGGATCTTCCGGCAGTCCAGGGGCTGCAGTGATTCAGGAACATGGCTTGCCACTACTTTCTTCAGGGTGATTAGGAATAGGCAATAAATACTGATCTAGCTCGCAATACTTACATCACATGAATGATTTTAAAAATGTCCAATGCAGGGTGGTATCAGTTAGAAGCATAAATTGGCACCGGCATTAGTGAATCCAGCAATTATATTCACAAAATTAATGGATGAATTTTGCCAGGGGAATTAATTGCTATACAGAGTTTCCTAACATGCATTTCTGCAAATACATAAACTCTGTCCTTCCATAAACATAACAACTTGCATTTATCAAGTAACTTTAGTGCAGCTACATGCCATGAAACAGGAAATGAATGAACCTGACCAGTGTGTGCAGGGAAGTTAGGGAATGTGATTGAAGTCATGCTTAGCAAGTTAAATTTTGAATGAGGTTTGAATAGGTAGCAAGGTAACAGTGTGAAGGTAGAATTTGGAGATCAGCATGAGACCGCGGAAGATTTGATAGAAGCCGATAATGATTTTAAGATTAACGTTGGGAGATAGGGAGCCAATAGAGATCAGCAGCAAGAGTATGCAGGAATTGGCAATGAACTAATAAGACCATAAGACATAGGAGTGTAAGTAAGGCCATTCAGCCTTTTGAGTCCACTCCACTATTCAATCACGGCTGATGGGCATTTCAACGCCACTTACCACACTCTCCCCGTATCTCTTAATTCCTTGCAAGATTAAGAATTTATCAATCTCTGCCTTGAAGGCATTTAGTGTCCCGGCCTCCACTGCTCTCTGTGGCAATGAATTTCACGGGCCCACCACTCTCTGGCTGAAGAAATGTCTCCTCATTTCTGTTTTAAATAGACCCCCTCTAATTCTAAGGCTGTGTCCACGGGTCCTAGTCTCCCCACCTGACGGAAACAAATTCCCAGCGTCCACCCTTTCTCAGCCGTGCATTATCTTGTAAGTTTCTATTAGGTCTCCCCTCAACCTTCTAAACTCTAATGAATACAATTCCAGGATCCTCAGCTGTTCATCATATGTTAGGCCTACCATTCCAGAGATCATCCGTGTGAATCTCCACTGGACACGCTACAGTGCCAGTATGTCTTCTTGAGGTGTGGGGCCCAAAACTGGACACAGTATTCTAAATAGGGCCTAACTAGAGTTTTATAAAGTCTCAGTAGCACATCACTGCTTTTACACTCCAACCCTCTTGAGATAAATGACAACATTACATTTGCTTTCTTAATCATGGACTCAACCTGCAAGTCAACCCTTAAAGAATCCTGGACTAGCACTCCCTGATCCCTTTGTACTTTGGCTTTATGAATTTTCTCACCGTTTAGAAAATAGTCCATGCCTGTATTCTTTTTTCCAAAGTGCAAGACCTCGCATTTGCTCACATTGAATTTCATCAGCCATTTCTTGGACCACTCTCCTAAACTGTCTAAATCTTTCTGCAACCTCCCCACCTCCTCAGAACTACCTGCCTGTCCACCTAACTTTATATCATCGGCGAACTTCATCCAGTCCCTTCATCCAGATTATCAATACATAAAGTGAACAGCTGCGGCTCCAACACTGAACCCTGTGGGACACCACTTGTCACTAGCTGCCATTCTGAAAAAGAACCTTTTATCCCAACTCTCTGCCTTCTGTCAGAGACCCAATCCTCAATCCATGCCAGTAGCTCACCTCGAACACCATGGGCCTTTCACCTTACTCAGCAGCCTTCTGTGAGGCACCTTATCAAAGGCCTTTTGGAAGTCTAGGTAGATAACATCCACTGAGTTTCCTGGTCTAACCTACAGGTTTGTCAGGCACGACCTCCCCTTAATAAATCCATGCTGACTTGTTCTAATCTGACCCTGCACTTGCAAGAATTTAGAAATCTTATCCTTAACGATGGATTCTAGGATTTTACCTACAACCAAGGGTTAGGCTAATTGGCCTATAATTTTCTATCTTTTCTCATGATCCTTTCGTGAACAAGGGGTTACAACATTGATTTTCAATCATCTGGCACTTTCCCTGACTTCAGTGATTTTTGAAAGATTGCAACCAATGCCTCTGCTATTTATTCAGGCATCTCCCTCAGAACTCTAGGATGTAGCCCAACAGGGCCAGGAGATTTATCAATTTTTAGACCTTTCAGCTTTTCTAGTACTTTCTCTTTTGTAATGGCTACCATACTCAACTCTGCCCCTTGACTCTCCTTAATTGTTGAGATATTAATCATGTCTCCCACTGTGAAGACTGACACAAAGTCTTTTTTTAGTTCTTCAGCTATTTCCTTATCTCCCATCACTAGCTTTCCAACATCAATTTGGATTGGACCAATTTCTACTTTTGCCTCTCTATTGCTTCTTACTATCATTTCTAATATTACTGGCTAGCTTACCTTCATATTTGATCCCCTCCTTCCTTATTTCTCTCTTTGTTGTCCTCTGTTTTTGTAGTCTTCCCAATCTTCTGATTTCCCAGTGCCCTTGGCCACTTTATAGGCTCTCTCTATTTCTGTGATAAATTTCCTGACTTTCTTTGTCAGACATAGCTGTGTCCCCCCTCCCCCCCACCCCCGGATAATCTTTTTTTTCTTTGGGATGAACCTCTGTACTGTGTCCTCAATTACACCCAGAAACTCCTGCCATTGTTGCTCTACTGTCTTCCCCACTAGGCTCTGCTTCCAGACGATTTTCGTCAGTTCCTCTCTCATGCCCCTGTAATTACCTTTATTTAACTGTAACACCATTACATCTGATTTTGCCTTCTCTCTTTCAAACTGCAAACTGAACTCTGCCATATTATAATCGCTGCCTCCGAAGTGTTCCCTTACTTTAAGATCTTTTATAAAGTCTGGCTCATTACATAGCATTAAGTCCAGAATAGCCTGCTCCCTTGTGGGCTCCATCACAAGCTGTTCCAAAAGGTCATCCTGTAAGCATTCCATGAATTCCCTTTCTTTGGATCCACCCTGTAACATTATTCAGCCAGTCTATTTGCATAGTGAAGTCCCTCATGATTACCGTGACCTTGCCTTTCTGACATACCCTATTCATTTCCTGGTACATCTTGCGCCCCTGGTCCTGACTGCTGCTGGGAGGTCTGTACATAACTCCCATTATGGATTTTTTGCCTTTGTGGTTCCTCAACTTCACCCACACAGACTCCACATCATCCTCCATAGATTTAATTTCATTCTTAACTAACCCCATCCCCTCTGCCCACCTCCTTGTCTTTTCGTTAAGTTGTAAATGGATGTTTAACTGCCAGTCCTGAACCCCCTGCAACCATGTCTGTAATGCCTACAACATCATAATCATTCACGATGATTTGTGCTGTTAATTCATCTACTTTGTTACGAATACTCTGAGTATTCAGGTAAAGCAACTTAATGCTAATAATTTCCTCATGATTTCCTCATGATTTCCATCACCTCTAGTAATATGTCCTAAGTTATCCTTCCTTTTTGCTTCATTCCTAGTCTGCCTCGAATTTAAACCCTGCACACATGCTAACCTGCTGCTTATTTTTCTACTTGACTCCATACTCCCTATTTTTCCCTTTCTCTTCCCCCCCCAACTCACAGGTTTAAGTTCTAGTGACCACCCTATTGTTCCTTTTCGCCAGAACACTGGTTCCAGATCAGTACAGTTGAAGACCGTCCCATCGATACAGATCGCCCCGGTTCCAAAACTGATGCCAACGTCCCATAAAATGGGATCCCTCTTTCCCACACCAATCTCTTAGCCACATGTTTACTTCCCTAATTTTTTTGTCCCTATGCCAATTATCACGTGGCTCGGGCAGTAATCCAGAGATTATGACCCTTGAGGACCTGATCTTCAATTTCCTTCCTCGTGCTTGATGGGTTGACAGGTTTGAACAAGTTGGAATTTATGGAAGGTGGAGAATAAGATGATGAAAGAAGACATTGAAGAGACTGAGTTTGCATATGACAAAAATATGGGGAAGTGACTGTTGTTCCATGCCAGCGGTGAGGGGAATTGTAGCTGCTCAGCAGGCCTATGGCCCATCACAAAGCACCTAACAAAAAAGGACTGTGAAGTTGAACACTATTTCTTTATTTTTTTTTTCTGCCTTTGTGTTCTTTGTTACATAGAACATAGAACAATACAGCACAGAACAGGCCCTTCGGCCCACGATGTTGTGCCGAACATTTGTCCTAACTTAAGCACTTATCCATGTACCTATCCAATTGCCGCTTAAAGGTCACCAATGATTCTGACTCTGCCACTCCCACAGGCAGTGCATTCCATGCCCCCACCACTCTCTGGGTAAAGAACCTACCCCTGACATCTCCCCTATACCTTCCACCCTTCACCTTAAATTTATGTCCCCTTGTAACACTCTGTTGTACCCGGGGAA
>NC_057710.1:94909729-94924611 GCF_004010195.1 Chiloscyllium plagiosum | reverse complement strand
AATCCATGTATACTACATCCACTGCTCTACCCTCATCCACATACTTGGTCACCTCCTCAAAGAATTCAATAAGACTTGTAAGGCAAGACCAACCCCTCACAAATCCGTGCTGGCTGTCCCTAATCAAGCAGTGTCTTTCCAGATACTCATAAATCCTATCCCTCAGTACTCTTGCCATTACTTTGCCTACCGCCGAATAAGACTAACTGGCCAGTAATTCCTGGGGTTATCCCTATTCCCTTTTTTGAACAGGGCCACAACATTCGCCACTCTCCAGTCCCCTGGCACCACCCCCGTTGACAGTGAAGACGAAAAGATCATTGCCAACGGTTCTGCAATTTCGTCTCTTGCTTCCCACATAATCCTAGGATATATCCCATCAGGCCCGGGGGACTTGTCTATCCTCAAGTTTTTCAAAATGCCCAACACATCTGTTTTGGTGTGTTTTTCTGTTATAAGATGGCACTGGCAAGTGGCGACACTGTACACTACTTTTCACTGTATTTTGTAACAAAATACATGTGACAATAAATAAATAGACAGATAGCTAAGTAAAAAATTCAATAGTGGTGAGTTAGGGCTGAAAGCAGGCAATTTTATGGGAATGAAAGAAGTCTTGCTGAAGAATACAATGTTGGTCCGAAGGTCAGCTCTGTATTAAGCAGGACAGCAGAGTTTTACACAGATCAGTTCAATCTAAATGAGTGACTCCAAAGTCAATGGATGATATTATTAGTAAGGGAGCATGGTTTCTGCAGGGACCAAAACATTCAAGCTTTCTCTCCAATATATAGAGAGAAACGGATACAGTGATCCAGGAATCTAGTTCTTCCTCCTGAACCAACTCTTCAAACACACATTCACCTGTTCTATTTTCCCATTCCTACACTCAGCAGCACATGGGCAACATCAGGGGTAAACTCAAAATGAAGAGCTACTCTACCAGCTCAATTCAATGTGTCTGTGTTTTTCAATCATACATTTTAAAATAGTTCTGCTCTGTGAGTTTAGCACAAATATATTTGCAGTCTGACTGAGACTGCTAATGCCATCTTGTGGCCACATTAAATAAAATCATTAGAAATACTGAACTTATTCAAAGCACTGGCCTCTGCTGGTAAAAGCAAAATGTACCTATATCAGGCCAGATCAAAGATTTTCAAAGCTGTGCACCAGTATTATTCGGAATAAGTAGCTGGCATTATCAATCTTTTAAAGTTTCCATCAGAAACCACAAGTATGAAGTTTCAACATGTTTAGAGTTTGAAATTCTTCTGATATGTTTTGGCAAGTCCTCTTATAGAAATAATTGTTGACAATTACTCATGAGCATAAAGTTAAAAATCACACAACACCAAGTTGCAGTCCAACAGGTTTATTTGGAAACACTAGCTTTTGCTGCTCCTTCATCAACCACCTGATTGCAACACCGGCTCTTTCAAATCATGATTCATTACTATGATTGTCTACCTCATAAATTCCGTGTCACTGGTCATGTGTTCTGTTGGTCCTTGAATAGCTGATGAATATGATTCTAGAACTGCATCTCTGACCATTTATTTGTGGAATTGGTCCTTAGCCTCAAGATCATTGCCATTCCTTTCTCAGGTTTCCTTTCCTTCTTACTGATGGGTGTTCTTGAAGAATTACGTCCCCGCACAAACAATGTTCCTCCAAGTTGGCTTATTCTGGGCGAGAGTCTCCCAGGTATTGTCGTCTAGGTTGCTTTTCTTAAGATGAGCCTTCAGGGCACCTGTAGTACTGCCTTGACTCTTTTCTTATTTGACTGCCTTCATTGAGGAAGATGATTCGATTTGGCAATCAAAACTCAGACATCCTAAGCACATGGACACCCAGCAGAATTGGTTTTGGATGATCACAAGCTTGATAGTGGTGCTGTTAGATGCTTTAAGGATGCTGATGTTAATGCCTGAGCTCCCAGCTGATCTGGAGAATCTGTCTCAATCAGCATTGATGGTACTTCTCAAAGGTCTTGAGGTGGTGTCCATATATAGTCCACATTTTGGCACCATATTGAGTTGGAAGACTGATTACCTTATGGACAAGGATCTGGTTTTAGTATGGATGATGTAAAGACTCTCATTCTTAAGTGTCAAAGGTAGTGCTCGCAGATTTGGATGTGATGTTGGATCGATGTCAGCTTAAGGTGAGAGGTGGCTTCTCAAGAAGAGAGAATATTCCACTGTTTGGATAGATTTCTCCATTTATCTTAATAGGGGGATTGACTGGAACTTGCCCTGGTCAGGTTGGGAAAGGACTTGCATCTTCTTGAGGTTGAGATTGAGACAAATTCTTCAATATGCTTCTGCAAAGGCATTAAGTGACGCCTGAGATTCTCTTCTCAGAGAACAGAGTTGGCATTGCCATTCACATAGTGAAGTTCCACAAACAAGGTCAGTGTTGTTTACTTCTTGGATTTCAACTGTTTGAGGTTGACAAGCTTTCCATACATCTTTTAGACAATATTCACACAATTGGGAAGTTTGTTCTTGACAAAATGAAGAATGATGGTCATGATGATGAAGAAAAAGATGGGAGTGATGAGACGTCGCTGCTTGACTCCTGACTTAACCTCAAAAGATTCTGCCATATGACTGTCACTGCAGACATTTGCCACCATCTTGTGGCTGAGAAGGAGGCTGTTGATGAATTTCCCTGGAAGCCCACCTTTGGCAAGGTCTTGCATAGTACTTCCTGATTGAGTCAAAAACCTTGGTCAGATTGATGAAGCCATATAGAGTGGTTGGTGTTGTTCCTGGCGTTTTACTTGGAATCGTCAAGCAGTGGCATTTTGGGCAGGTGCCTCTCTTAAATAGAATCAGGTTACTAAATAATCAAAGGATGTATTATCTCATAGTTCATTTGAACTTCAGACCTGAGGCCGATCCAGCAATGTAATGGTACCAAGTTGCTGATACATTGAAGTAAACTGTGAGCCCACTTTCATGTTATCATCCTATGGCATCAAAAACTCTGTCTAAAGCACTTGGAAGGAATGGTAAGAAGCCAAACAACAAATTTAAGCTAATTTCTAAACTTAGTATGAATTTACATTTATAAAAATGCATGGGCCAATATGCCATTTGGTTTTGAAAAATACATTCCAATCTAGAATGTGCCGAAAGCTTCAACAACATGGAAACATATGAAATAGGAGCAGGAGTAACACATTTGACTGCTCGAGCCTGCTATGCCTTTCAATATGACGAAGGCTGATCTGATCATGGGTTTCAACTTCACCTTCCTGCCTGTGGCCATCCCCTCCACCCATAATAATTGACTCCTTTGTCAAGCAAATTCTGTCTAACTCAGAAATAGATGTATTCAATGCTTAAAAACAAAAAAAACACCTCAAATGACAACCCTTACCAAGAATTCATAACATTTAAAGAAGATTTTTCACTTTGCAGTACTGGCACAGGCTAGAAATGCACTTTGGGAACTTATGTATTGATTATTATTTTCTGCCTAATCATTTTAATCAGAAATTTTGCAGCTGGAAAATTCACTTTTTCCTGACATATGTTTATGACATGCTTTCGCCTCAGTGGTCCATTTTTTGACACAATCTGGATTTGCATCAGATATGCGTGTTTGTGCAGCAGGAAAACGATTACAAGTTTGGAGATACAAACTTTTTTTTAAAAATCAATTCTCATCTTTCCTGAGTTAGAAACAAATTAAGTTTGTACTGTTTAATTTTGTTTTCAGTGTTGGTTCAAAATGCTTCACCTGATCGATGTGGGCAATGGCATCTCAGTTCCAAAAAATGACGAGAGTGGAAACATTGTCCAGAAGGAGAATCTTGCTAGTGAGTGATGAGGCGTCTACTTGCCTGCCTTAATATTTCATCATTATCCAGTCTTTCTGCACTTATAATGCAGTTTGCTACTTTTCCAAGCATTGGAGAGAAACCAGATGGCAAGAATTCCCAACATGAAAATCAGACCAGGTACCTGGTGGCATTCTCTCTGAGTATCCATCTTGTCCAGAATTCCCCAAGATCTCAGGGAATGCTGTATGGGCCACATAGTGATTCCATTTTGTGATTTTCCATGGTCATGCCAACTCACCTCAAACCCTTACATTACTAATCCTCACTGCCTACTCATTCACTCACACCCCTCAATGCTTTTCCTGCAGCTGGACCAACATTAGCAGCTGTACCATCTGTCTTTGTCTCACTCTACCCCCAATTTCTCTTATTCCAGGAGAAAACAATCATAACAAAGCTGAAAGGGTTAAGTTATGTGTTGGGGTGCCCAATATTCATTTCCTCGCCCTGAAGTCACCATGAGGAGATGATCATGGCACTGATCGGAGAAGAACAGGACCAAACCAGTGGAGATGCTGTAATATCCATGTCCTGGCACCAAGTAAGAAGCATTGTCCAATGCTGTACAGATCTTCCATTATTCCCACTAGGTATTTAACATGCCACAACTTCTACTCTAATTTCACAACACTTTCCCTTTTGTGTCTTGCACTTAAAACTGGCATGTCCACTTTTATGAGGAAGAGAACATGGATGCCTCAGGAAGTATCTACAAGATTGCCTCACACAACATGCCCCTATCCAACCCTTGACCACCCAACTGCACCTCCACCAGCCCAGGCACTGACACCTGAATGGGTTCAGGTTGTAAGTTTGCTTGCTGAGCTGGAAGGTTTGTTCTCAGACATTTCGTCACCACGCTAGGTAACATCATCAGTGAGCCTCCGGTGAAGTGCTGGTGTCCTGTCCCACTTTCTATTTATGTGTCTTGGTCTGCTAAGGTGGATGATATCATTTCTGGTTCTTTTTCTCAGGGGTTGGTAAATGGGATCGAAATTGATGTGTTTTTTTAGATTAGATTAGATTAGATTACAGTGTGGAAACAGGCCCTTCGGCCCAACAAGTCCACACCGACCCGCTGAAGCGAAACCCACCCATACCCCTACATTTACCCCTTACCTAACACTACAGGCAATTTAGTATGGCCAATTCACCTGACCCTGCACATCTTTGGAACGTGGGAGGAAACCGGAGCACCCAGAGGAAACCCACGCAGACACGGGGAGAATGTGCAAACTCCACACAGTCAGTCGCCTGAGGCGGGAATTGAACCCGGGTCTCTGGCGCTGTGAGGCAGCAGTGCTAACCACTGTGCCATCGTGCCACCCATAATTGAGGGAGTTCCAGTTTGAATGCCAGGCCTCGAGGAATTCCCATGCATTTTTTGTTTAGCTTGTCCTAGGATGGACGTATTGTCCCAGTTGAAGTGGTGTCCTTCTTCGTCTGTGTGTAAGGATGCTAGTGATAGCTGGTCACGTCTTTTGGTGGCTAGTTGGTGTTCGTGTATCCTGGTGGCTAGTTTCCTGCCTGTATGTCCGATGTAGTGTTTGTTGCAATCCTTGCAGGGTATTTTGTAAATGGCATTTGTTTTGCTTGTTGTTGGTTCAGGGTCCTTTAAATTCATCAATAGCTGTTTATCTGTTGGCAGGTTGTGGACTACCATGATGCCAAGGACTCAGAGTAGTCTGGTAGTTATCTTCGAGATGTCTTTGATATACAGTAGTGTCCGCTGATTCTTAAACAACAGACCCAAACAAGAGGACCCAAACACCCAGAGACTCTAGCCAGACTACCATACATCAAAGACATCTCGGAGATGACTACCAGACTACTCCGACCCTTTGGCATCACGGTAGCCCACAAACCCATCAACACACTGAAACAGCTATTGATGAACCTAAAGGACCTTGTACCACCAACCAGCAAAACAAATGTCATTTACAAAATACCCTGCAAGGACTGCAACAAACACTACATCGAACAGACAGGCAGGAAACTAGCCACCAAGATACACAAACACCAATTAGCCACCAAAAGACATGACCAGCTATCTCTGGTATCCTTACACACAGACGAAGAAGGACACCATTTCGACTGGGACAGCATATCCATCCTAGGAGAAGGAAAACAGAGACACATGTGGAAATTCCTCGAGGACTGGCATTCAAACCGGAACTCTATTAATAAACACATTGATTTGGACCCCATTTACCAACCCCTGAAAAAATTACCAGAAATGATATCAACCACCTTAACAGACCAAGACACATAAATAGAAAGTGGGACAGAACACCAGTGCTTCACCAGAGGCTCACTGATGATATTACCTAGTGTGGTGATGAAACTTCGGAGAACAAACCTACCAACTCAGCGAGCAAACATACTACCTGAACCTCAAACTGAGCTACAAAGTTTCTCAAAAATCACAAACCTCAATGAGTCTTTAACTAGGTTGGGGATGGGAACACTAGCTCAGCCCCAGGCAGGAGATAACCCCATGATAATATAAAATGAACAATTGCAGATGCTAATGATCTTAAACACAAAAAAAAACTAGAGAAACTCAGCTAGTCTGGCAGCATCTGTGGAGAAATGTTTAATGGTATTGCTCTTTGAGAGGCCTCACATTGCATTGACTTGCAGTGACCTCCATCTCAATGCAAAACACTGCCATGCCCACTCTGGGTGGCCACTTTCATCTCCATTGTGCATTTTTGTGATTGACAAAATGATGGAAAGCAACAACAACTGGTCGACATTCGAAATAAGAGTCGTATTGGACTTGAAACATTATCTTTGGTTTTCTCTTCACAGATGCTGCCAGACCTAGAGTTTCTCCATCATTTTCTGTTTTGATAACCAATTTTCTTTCACTTCCTAGCCATTTTAGTTACTATTAGAGTGCAGCAAGCTAACATGGGCCTGCTTCCACTTCTAAACAGATCCACTCACTTACCCTTGTTTCCAACCAGAAGTTAACATCAAAATTGTAATGTAATTTTCTTCTGTATTAAATAGGACAACACAATTTGGGTTATTGAAAAATTTAAAACATTTTGTGAGGGGGTGTTTCTAAGTTTCTAATTACTCTCAGTGAATAACTTTTAGAATCATAGTCATAGCCAACTCTGGGCCAACTTGTTCATGCCAACGAGATATCCTAAACTAATCTAGTCCCATTTGCCAGCATTTGGCCCATATCCCTCTAAACCCTTCCTATTCATATACCCTTCCAGATGCCTTTTAAATGTTGCAATTGTACCAGCCTCCCCGGCAGCTCATTCCAAACACACGCCACTCTCTGTGAAAAAGTTTCCCATAGGTCCCTTTTAAATCTTTCCCTTCTCACTTTAAACCTATGCCCTCTGGTTTTGGACTCCCCTACCCTGGGGAAAAGACCTTGACTAATCACCATAACCATGCACATCCATTTGCTCAAATACTTTGTGTAATCCTTAATATATCGTCTTAAATGTAATTTTTTTCCAAAAGTAAGTTAATGAAGAAATTTAATGCATACCTTTATTGCTTGTATCTTCATCTCCTTAGCAAGAAAACATAACTTTATTAATTTTGTAATGATCTGTATCTTCAAATGGGGGTGCCAGGGGTGCAGGTGCATAGTTCCTTGAGAACGGAGTCGCAGATTGAGAGGGTGGTGAAGAAAGCATTTGGCATGCTTGTCTTCATTGGTCATAATGTTGAATATAGAAGTTAGCATGTCATATTGTGGCTGTACAGGACATTGGTGAGGCCAGTTCTGGAATACTGCATACAATTCTAGCTGCCTTGGAAGAATATTGTTAAGCTTGAGAGGGTGCAGAAAAGATTTACAAGGATGTTGCATGGATTGGAGCGTTTGTGCTATATGGAGAGGCTGAATAGGCTGGGGTGTTTTTCACTGGAGATCGGAGACTGAGGGGTGACTTTACATGAGGAGCATGGATAGGTAAATAGCCAAGGTCGTTTTCCTAGCATGGGGGCAGGGGTGTTCAAAACTGGAGGACATAAGTTTAATGTGAGAAGGGAAAAATTTAGAAAGGACCTGAGTAGTAACTTTTTGATGCAGAGAGTAGTGCATGTCTGGAACACACTGCCAGCCGAAGTGATTGAGGTGAGTACAATTACAACAATCAAAGGCATCTGGGTGAGGATATGATGGGGAAGGGTTTAGAGGGGTATGGGCCAAATGCTAATAATTGGACTAGGTCATAATGGGATGTCTGATTGGTGTGGGTGAGTTGGACTGAGGATTTGTTTTCATGCTGTATGACTCTATGACTCCATGACTAGTAATGTATTTTCCACTGGTTAATTTAAAACAATTCACTGAACTCAGTTTTAAGTATTTATTAATTTTGACATGGATGGCTAAGCTCCAAATATTTTTTTAATGAATATTTAAGGTGAAAGGGTCAAGGATTCATTTTTTGACCTTTAATAAAAATTTTACTAGAGATTTCCAAGTATTGAACTTCTTATGTAAGGTCTTCTCAAGACTTTTTAATATGAATCTTGCACATAATTACGTCCTTTGAAATTAGTTATCAATCTTATGTCTTCTTGATGAACACAAAATAAATCTTTCTTTTATCGTTTGGTGGCTGGAATTGTACATATTAGTCAAGTCATGCCCTTACCAGATTCAGCTTCAGCATCACCATTTTGTTGCTAACTTCTCTGATCCTATGCTCCCATGAATAGAGATAGGATAATAATGTTACTGCACTGATTCTATGACCAACACACCCTTCAAATGTGGTTTCCATCTAGCAGCGTGGATTTGATGAATTTACTCAATATTTATTGATTTGGCAGTACAGTTGTGTAGGTTTGAATGACATTAGCAGAATATAGCTACCATAGACATTCTGGGTATGTGAAGTTAGCTGAAGTTAGGATATCCAAACTGTCATATCTTGAGCTGACAACTGATCATGGAGTAGTGACAGCCAACAAGAGTATTTTATTTCTTGAATGGCATGTGGGAATCACAAACAAGGCTGGCATCTGTTTCCCTTGAACTGAGTGGCTTGTAGTCCATTTCAGAAGGCTGTTCTGTGTTAATCGCATTAAACATAAGAAATAGAAGAAGAAGTAGGCCATTCACCCCTTCAAACCTGCTCACCATTCAACAAGATCATGGCTGACCCACTGTTGTTATGATGGGGAGGTGTAAAATGCATGGCCTTGGGCACTGGCTGGACATAAAAGGTGCCAGAAAGCCTGAATGAATCTCCTTCCATACACAACCCTCAGGCTAGTTGTAACTGGTTCCCTTAAAACCATGTGACCTGTTTGATCTTAGTTTCCACTAATCTCTTAACCTGCTAGTTGGTTTAATTTAGTTTGGCTAATTTTCTGTCCAATTTCTGATATCTCTAGCTGTGGGTCAATTTAGAATGTTTAAATGAAAATACCCCTAATTCTGTAACTATGTTGCTAATTCAAGACTCCCCCACTAGTGGAAACATTCTTTCAACATCTACCCTGTCAAGAATGTTGTATGTTTCAATAAGTTTATCCCTTATTCTTCGAAACTTTAATGAATAAAGCCTTAATCAGTTTAGGCATTCTTGAGAAGTGACCGTTTACATCCAGGAGTCAGTCTTCTGAATCTGTTCTAAACTGCCTCCATTACTAAGACATACTTTTTTTTATGTATAAGGACCAAAGCTGTTCACAGTACTCCAGGTGAAGCCTCACCCCAAGCTGTACAGTTAGTAACAAGACATCCCTGTTTTTAAACTCCAGCATCCTTGTTGGTTTAAAATCAATTTTATTTCTTAAATAATTTCTGCATCTGCATGCTAGGTTTTGGTTTTTCATGCACGCACATCCCTCTGCACTGCACAATTTTGGAATTTCTGCAGTTAAGTCATGGTCTGGCTCCCTTGTTGCTGAGGCTCACATATTCCAGAACAAGTAAGGACAGTAGTATTCTTCCCTGAAGGATATTAGTGAACCAAATGATTTTTACAGTCGTCAATTTTGCTTATATATATGCCATTAAACCAGCTTTTATTGAATTAAAATATCATCATCAGCTTTGGTAGAATTAAAACCATTCAAACCAGAACATCACACTGGGGCTCTGATTTACTATACATTGATATTATACTGCTATCTTCACTTAATGACCTAAATGTAGCTATTGGAGAATGAACCACAAATTACCACATGATACTAAGATTTGTGCAAAGGTCAGAACTTTGCATGATAGTCATGAAACAGACCTTGTGATTGGAAAATCATTTCTGACTTAGAATGACAATGTTTAACATTAAAAAATGTACTGTTAAATATTGTATACAGGCCAAATTTTAAGTGTATCTACAACTTCGGATAAGAATTCTATAACAGGTAGAGAAAGAAAGGAAGCAAATACTACAGGAGTACCTCAGGGTAGTATCCTGCATCCAACAATTTTCAGCTGTGGAGTTGACCATTCTTATGACAATAGTTTGGAATCCCAAAATATTATCAACATTTTTAGTTTTTAACTCCAAAAATCTTTTTTTATAAAAAGGGACTGCTACATAGTCAAGATTTTATATTGCCAATGTAAAATATTATTTGTGGGATCAAAGGAATGTAATACCTTTATGAAAGAAATATCAAAACAGATTAGACAATAATTTTAAGAATACTCAAGGATGAGGGTTAAAAAGCCAATATCAACACTACTGGAGGTTACAAGTAGGACTGAATACTCATATGTGTACCACCCTGGTGAAATTCGAGCGCCCAGATGAAGGGAGATGAATTAGCTCCCCTTCTTTTCTCATCAATCTCCTCAGTTGGTTGCAAAGTAGTGATGGGAAACAAAAAAATGTCAGAGGAACATATTAGATACTTTGCATCAGCTTTTACAGTGGAAGACACCAGCCGCATACCAGAATTTCAAGAGAGTCAGGAGCAGACATGGGTGTAGTGGCCATCACTAAGGAGAAGGTGCTGGGGAGGCTGACAAATCTGAAGGCTGACAAGCAACCTATGTCTGATGGACTATACCCCAGAATTTGAGCATTAGTGCACCATGTTAGTCACTATTCCCTGGTTACCCTCATAGATGGGATAGATATAGAGGGATATGGACTGAACCCAGGGAAATGGCACTAGTTTAATTGTGAAAACTGGATGGCATGGACAGGTTGGACAGAAGGGCCTGTTTTCATGCTGTCAACCTCTATGGTTCAATGACTCTGTTATGTTGTAGGGAAAGACATTCACTCACTCCAATTCTGCAAGCCTGTTGTTTAAAAAAAATTGAATCAGGACAAAGGAACTTCAATCAGCCTACAAAGCTAAGAATCTCAAAAATATGAATGTTCAACTGTTAACATTAATGTTATTCGAACCTCCACTACAATGGCGGTAACGTTTAACTAACTGCCCTTTGCGATTAGTTCAGGGATTGAATACGTTAAAAAAACTTTTATCCCTTTGGACTTACCTCTAATTTCTAATCTGTTTTTATATGTGTTTTGCTAGCATTTATTCTCGTGTAGTCATTAGTAGTTCTTTCTTTTTGTCAATTTGAGAAAGTCTGGTTAAACTGGCTCCTTTTAAAACATATTCAGTTGGTGCTGGGAGAAAATTATTCAACAGGAAAGAGATTCTTTTTAAATTAACCTTGTTGAGACCATAAGACTTGGGAGTAGAATTAGGCCTTTCAGCCCATCGAGTCTATTCACCATTCAATCATGGCTGATATGTTTTTCAACTGCATTCTCTGGCCTTCTCCCCATAACTCTTGATCTACTTGCCAATCAAAAATGCATCTATCTCTCTCTTAAATATACTCAGTTTCTTGGCCTCCACAGCCTTCTGCGTCAATCAGTTCCATAGATTCACCACTCACCTTTGTGACCTGTTTGATTTTAGTTTCTACACATAGCTTTATACATATATTGAAAATTAGTTGCTATTTACAGATAATGGCTCACCCTCCAGCCTGTTTGACAATTAGCTACACTCAATAGAGTAAAATTCGTACTGTTCAACAATTTACATAGTCCTTTCTGTTCAGGTTCATTCATCCCTTGGCTCCTGCTGTAGGAGCACAGATTCCATTGTTATTTTCTGGATGATTTTTATACCAGTGGATGAATGTTACCATGAGGACAATGGAGTAGATCGTAGGAAATAGGATGAACAACACAGCCAGGTGTGATAGATGACATATCTGCATGATTGATCCTCAGAAACAGCAGTCATCCCACCAATTCACTTTGACTCCCCTGAAACCTCTTTGAATTTGCTCTTGCTACTGAATAACAGTTGCAAAAATGTTACGTGCATTTGCCGATTGTGTCTGGCCTTGCTGGTAGGAATTCAATGCTAATGCTACACTTCTCCCAGTAATCCCCTAAAGTTTGACTGAGGTCATCACTGATTCTGACAAAGATTTCACTACTCCTATAACGTTTATGAGCTCAATGAGGTCTCTTCTGGCTGGTATGTGTGGCCTAACACAAAAGGTGGTGTTTTGGATGTTATATGTAAACAGTCCATACTTGGGGTGTTTTCCAAAAGTTGTGTTGCAGTATTCTTCCTTTCCCCATACTTGACCCTGGTGACATCTGTGTTCAGTCTCTGGATTTTATGGAAAATAAATAACATGAAAGCATGGGAAGGGTTAAAGCATGAAGACCACCGGCAATCTGTGGTCTGTGAATGGCAGGATGAGATAAGAATAGTGGAATGCTCTTACACCAATTAGCAGAGTAAGCTTAAGGCTGAAAGGCGAGATGAGATAACACAAGTAATAAAGCAATTTATTAAGTGTTATTATGTGTTATTATGACAGGATTGGGACCATAAATATTTGAGACTTGACATTAAAATATCTATTTAATAGTTAGTAGAGTCAGCTTGAGACAGCAGACTATTGTAATAGATGGAATAGCTAAATATCTATCATGACAGGTTAGTCTAGAATGGAAGATCATTGTAGCAGAGTTAGCAATAAATATCTAACCGTGACATTAGAATAACATTAAGTAGAATGTACAACTAAAGAGATAATGGGAACTAACATCACTGGTTTATTGTGTAGCTAGAGTGAGGTACTTTGATTAATATAGTTGGACATGCTGATAAGCTAACAGAAACATGATAAAAAAAATATAAAAATCCATGGACCCTGAGGTTCGTGGGCATTCGAGAATCTGCTTTCTCAGTGTCACGGTTTCTTGTTTGCAAATAAAAGACTTACTTCCTGAAGTACTCTCTCTGGGTCTCCTGGTGATTCTCTACATGTTCTCCACAACAAATTTGGTGCTGCAAGCAGGGTCGTGCAGAGACCCACCTGGACAGAGGGCGGCAGTGACAGGGCCCTTCTTGGTCCACCGGGGACACTCCCGAGACTGACAGAATAAGGGTACCCAACAAAAAAAAAGTTAGCGTTTTTGCTGTGAATTTGGACTATATTCTGTTGGCTTGGAGTGGTCCTTGGGGACTCGGAGGTACGGTAACCTGCCAGAGGGTCTCTCCAATCCAAGATCCAAAGGTGAGGAGGAAATAGCTGCTGAAGGATATGTGGAGAATTGGTCAAGAAAACTGCGCAGTGGGGTAAGGGGTGAGTAAGAATAGAACGTAGCAATTGTCTGAGTTAAAAAGTCCACGGTGGTGTATATAAGACCCTATAGATAGATAGGGTAGAATAAATAAGGGGAAATTGTTTTACTGGAAGTGCTGATAGACCTGTTTAGAAAGCTGGCAGATTGGTAGTGATGTTTAAAAGTAAAATAGCAGAGAATAGTCATAGTGTTATAGTGTTACTAGACTGTTAAATGTTTTAGATAAGGCCTGTAGGATAATCGGACTTTTGGAAATGAACAAAGGGTCTGTTTAAGTAAGGCTCTGGCTGACAGCGATTGATTTACGGCCGAGTTCTTGGCTGTTCATAGCAAGGCTCTGCATGTGTGTGTGTGTCTGTGAGAGAGAGAGAGTGAGAGAGAGCAACTGTAGCTTGCAGAATGTCTGTGTGTGAGTGTATGTGAGAGTGTGAGAGAGGGAGAGAGAGAGAGAAAGAGAGAGAGATTATAGTTTAATCATTGTGATCTGATTTGTGTGCATAATTGTTGTTGGTGGTTAAATGTTTGTGTTTTGTTTCCCTGGAGCTTGAGATCCAGGGGTATATAGATTTTATTTTGCACTATAAGAATTTAAGATAAGTTTTTTTTGAGAGCGAAATTTCTCAAGAAACCGTTAGTGATTGGTGCATTTTGAAGGTGCAGTGTTGGATTGGTTTAGGCTGAGTGAATGAGAATAGGTTGTTTGTATTAACTAGCTGCAATTGAGGATGCTTACGAATTGATAGTTTGGTAAGGGACAATTGCAAGTTATAAAGTTAGGGGTTGCTTATACTATTGACAAAGCACTACCAGACTTGAATGGTATGAGGATGTGATATATGAGAACAAAGTTAATACATTAGCTGGACTGAAATATATGTTAGAATGGATAAACAGACTGCTGTTGAGATAGTGAGTAAGAAATTTCCAGTGGCAAGAAATGATATTGTAAAAAATAACTAAGGATTTATTGACCAAAAGAAGGCAACTTTGATATACATATATACAATGAGATGGAAGGACTAATTAAGAACTATAAGCCGAAAGCTAAATCTAAAAATAGAAACCAAAAGAGGGATCATAGAACATAGAACATAGAAAAATACAGCGCAGTACAGGCCCTTTGGCCCTCGATGTTGCACCGATCCAAGCCTACTTAACCTACACTAGCCCACTATCCTCCATATGCCTATCCAATGCCCATTTAAATGCCCATAAAGAGGGCGAGTCCACCACTGCTACTGGCAGGGCATTCCATGAACTCATGACTCGCTGAGTAAAGAATCTACCCCTAACATCTGTCCTATACCTACCACTCCTTAATTTAAAGCTATGCCCCCTCGTAATAGCTGACTCCATACGTGGAAAAAGGTTCTCATGGTCAACCCTATCTAAACCCCTAATCATCTTGTACACCTCTATCAAGTCACCCCTAAAACTTCTTT
>NC_057710.1:94812065-94905949 GCF_004010195.1 Chiloscyllium plagiosum | reverse complement strand
TGCTATGTTCCTAACCTCCCTACACTCCAGGTCCTGCACCCTAAAGCTACAGTCTAGGTTCCCATGGCCCTGCAGAGTTAGTTTAAACCCCCACCCCAAGAGCACTAGCAAACCTCCCCCCAAGGATACTGGTGCCCCTCAGGTTAAGGTGTAGACCATCCTGTTTATAGAGGTCCCACCTTCCCCAGAAAGAACCCCAGTTATCCAGATACCGGAATCCCTCCCTCCTGCACCATCCCTGTAGCCACGCATTTAACTGTTCTCTCTCCCTATTCCTCGACTCTCTATCACGTGGCACCAGTAGCAGGGATCAGGAGATGGAAATACTGAAACTTTTCAGGAAAGAGGGTGAGGAACTGAAGATAGCTTGTCAGGCACTTGTGGTGACTAGGGAAGCTGCAAAAGAACAAGCTGAGCAGTTACAGGAAACAGAAAAGCAGGAATCAGCCCCTTTCTATACCCAGATGTGGAGGAGTTGAATATACCTTCTCCCTACTCAAATGAAGAGGCATTGAAGCAGTGTCCAATAATAAAGGGAACAGTAGAAATAGAGGGACAGTTAGAATGGGATGGAAGTGTAGAAGACAAAAATGAACTGAGGGAAAGAAAAGAAAGAGAAAAAAGGGATAGGCAGGAGCAAATAGAAGCCATACAACGAGAGCAAGAAAAGCTGAAACATCAGATTAGTATGCTGCGTGGGCTAAGGGAACAAAAAGCAATTGAGGTATACTCATTGTGATACGAAAGAAGGACTGAAGAGAAAAGCAATGAAAGTGACGCAGAGCAAGCAGAAAGTGATGATGAGAGACAAGGAAAGAAAAAGGCCCCAGTACCTAAAGAATGGGAGAATTAGAAATAGGATGGGACTCAGAACCCGAGGGGGATTTATTGAGAAATAGTGTCGGTAAAGAGAAAAAAGGGCCAACAGGGAAGGATGCTACCGCTCCTTATAAAAGAGGGGAGAAACCCACAATACATTCCTTGGGGAACTCAGGATCTGGAAGAGCTGAAGAATGCACTGCCCAGTTTACATGAGGGAGCGGGAAAGTGGATCAGGGCTTTTGAAGATGAAACCACAGGGCGATTGCTGGCTATAGGAGACTTGAAGGCACTGCTGGTGAGGTTGGTAGGGCTCCCGAAGTTAAAGGAAATCATGGTCCAAGCCCATTTGAAAAATGCAGCAGACAATCCAATGATTGATGGGGTCGGGTTTGACTGAGTGAGACAGAATGTATGGCAGGCCTTAAGAGACTGTTATCCACCCAAAATGGACCCCCAGGCTCTGAGAGGGGATCCACTGGGAGAAAGTGAAAACCCGGCTGCCTACTTGGAGAAACAGTTAAAGAAGTGGAGGCTGGAAACAGAGCAAGACATAGAGATTAATCAGTTGCTGACCACAATGTTCCGAAATTCCATCATTGAGGCAATGCCCTCCCAAGTCAGGTCAAGACTGGAGGAGGTGGTGGGTCTGACATCATCAATGAACCACCAGGAATTTAGAGATCATGTAGCTCATGCAGTTGAAAGGTTTTGAAAAGACAAAGAGAAACTGTCTGAACAGCAGGAGGAGGTGCAAAGGAAGTTGGTGCAAATGCAGCTCGGAGAGCTTAAAAAGAAAGAAAAAGAGAAGGATAAAAAGGTATTGCCAGTAAGAACCAACACAGTAATCAACACTGGCATGAACTAAGTGCCGGCGCAAGGGGGGTCCTATCAGGTAGCCAGACAGGGGCCAGAAAGTCTCATGCCAGCAATGGAGATTCTTAGAGAAGCTTTCCCGTGGGTGACATAATGGGGACAGGGCAGATTTAAACAACAGCCTAAACAGAACTGGAGCCCCCAAGGACAGGGACGTAAGAATGGGGGATTAAGGTACATGATAAATAATCAGGCTCAAGGGTGGCTAGAAATTATGTGCTGGGGATGCCATCAACCTTGCCACTTTAGGAGGAATTGCCCTTATTGGGCCAGGCCCTCTCTGCCCTACAGTGAGCATAGATGGTGGGAATCCCTAGTGGCCACTTCCCAGACACCTACAGACCCAGCAGGACCTGTTAACCCATCTGTGATGTGTTAGGGATGCCCTGAGAACCTGGGTGGGAAGGGGCACAACCCTGTAGTGGCATGGGAGGCTGATCAAGAACCAGTAATACAAGTTAATATAGAAGGGCAGCAGACACCGGTGATGATAGATACTGGAGCTACATACACTTGTGTACAGCCGTGGTATGCCTCTCACCTTCCCATGTCAAGTAAATTTGTTAAAATTGTTGGGTTCTCATGGAAATCACAGTTAACTCGATTTACAGCTCCAGTAAGATTAGAAGTGAAAGTTAGGGAGATAGTTCTGCCAATATTAGTGTCTGAAGAGACGCAAATTAATTTGTTAGAGGTAAGATTGGAGTGCACAAAGCAGGGCTTGGTCATAGAAAAGACCAATACACAATTAGTGATGCAAGAAGTTAAAGATATTAATATTTATTGGATAGGGGATACAGCAAGTGATATTCAAGACATTTGGGGGATGTTGAAACAGAAGTGTTGACAATGTTGACTAAAGCAAGACCACCTAAGTCTGAGCTGCACTGTACAGTGATATTTGATGAGTCTTAGGATGAGGTGATAGAGAGTCAGTGGCAGCAGGAAGTCACTGTTCCACAACATTTGAGAAGTGAAGCAATAGTATTAGGGAGCAGGGAGTGATCCTGCAAATAGAGAGAAATGCGTTCCTGGAAAAGTGGTATAGTGTATCAGGTGCCGCACCACATGTAACCTTCCTGGTAAATAAGGGATATCAATCTAAAGACTTAGGACCTATGGCCAGGCATGTAGAAACTGTTAAGGAATGGCACATGCTCACGACAGGGGTTTGGGAATCTGGGGATGGTAGCTACATTAAGATCCCAGCATGCTGCAACTTGACAGGGAATCCGAAGGAAGTCAAGGTAACACCCCAGCAGAGCATGCCAGTGACAGTGGAGGAAGATGATCAATATGGTACATAACCAGCCACTTTGTAGTCACAGCATGATACAGATGTGGGGAGAATGAAATCAGATGGCTCAGTGGAAATAAGGTTGAAACCAGGAGCTGGGACAGTAGTGAAATTTCTGACAAATGAAGTTATCCCAAGGTTTGGTATACCGTTGGAAATTAGTTCAGACAATGGGTCTGCCTTCATTCAGAAAGTAGTTAAGTTGGTGTTGCAGTCTTTGAGAATCAAACAGAGGTTTGGTTGCGTGTATCATCCCTAGTCACAGGGTATGGTGGAAAGGATTAATAGGACATTGAAAGCCAAATTAAACAAGATCTGCGCAAGCACCAACCTTAATTGGGTTGATGCACTGCCGCTGGCATTAATGAGTTATCGCATGCAGACTAATCACATGACTAATCTAACACCTCATGAGATGTTCACAGGTAGACCTATGCCAGTGCCCAGGTGGAAAGGCCCATATGAAGAGCCTAGCTTGGAGCAGTTAAGCTTAGAATTTAAGCAATGTCTGCAGCAGCTAACTATGATACATGAGACTATCCACCTGCAGGAACCACAAAGGGAACTGACACCAGTCAACGAGGAAGGACCTATTAAACCTGGGGATTGGGTGTACGTGCGGGCTTTTCGAAGACGCTGAAATGAGCTGAGGAGAGAGGGACCTTTCGTAGTGACTAAGGCATCACCTACTGCATTCCAAGTGGAAGGTCGACACATATGGTACCACCTTAATCATTGTACTAAAGCTCTCCCACCAGCACAAACTAACTCTAACACTGAGGTAAGAGGAGCTGAGGCCGAGGAACTTGGACACGGGCAAGCCACACAGGAGGCTAGTACCCCTCAGCAGGGTTCGGAACAAGGTACAGGTGAAGATTTTGGGGATACTGATCATT
Organism: Chiloscyllium plagiosum; assembly: GCF_004010195.1. Lineage (NCBI taxonomy): Eukaryota > Metazoa > Chordata > Chondrichthyes > Orectolobiformes > Hemiscylliidae > Chiloscyllium > Chiloscyllium plagiosum. The sequence goes on along the minus strand of NC_057710.1, from coordinate 94,902,061 downwards.
CCAGAAATGATTGTGATGGAGATGTGGAGCATAGTTCTCCTGGCAGCGGGGATGGGGAAGACATGGGGGATGCCCCTGATATCCCCTTTCTGATGCCAGGTCTGCATACTCAGACTTGGAGGCCATTAACTTGGCAGACCTGGACTGGTGATGCCAGGGTCATTCAAACTGGGAGGCAAAGACGTATTAGAAGTGCAGACCTTGCAGCCCTAATATGGGTACGCGCCCGTGACAATCACTGGTATCAATGGGCAAACTATATGGCTGTAATGATGGCTAGGCAGGACTGTTTATTGTGTACTATAGCAACCCCCTCATACTATGTTGTCCCTATGCCTTATAACTCGACCACCTGTACTCAATGGCATTTGCAGCACTCTAGCTGACCTCTTAATCAATTTACAGGCAATCCCATTGCCCATTTTGGTGCCTCCTACTTCAGGCCTCTATGTTCTATCAACAGGATGATGTGGGCAGGCAGCAACTCCAACGGTGGTGTGGCTATAGTACCCCGTGGTCCACCAGTAAGACTAATTCCACGTTCCCCGTAGCTGCTTTCAGGATACGGGAAGGGTTGAGTTTTGAATGCTTTAAGCGAAATGGCTCCACACCTGTAGGCTATTTTAAGGGTCTTTGCGGGAATACGATTGAACTAGAGGTGGACACCATATTTGGGAATGCTTTAAATTCTCAACGCATCCCACTGGCAGATACTTGGTGGCTGTGTGGTAAGAAAGGAGGGTTGCGCCCGACACTACCTGCTGACTGGAGTGGCAGCTGTGCCTGTGTAATGCTCCTACATGAGGTAGTTATATTGCCACACACGCAGCTTGATGCTACGTCACAGTCAGCTTTGCGCCGAACTAAGCAACAGTATGTCCCTGATCCGACAATTCAGATTGATAACAAAGGACAGTCAAGAGGTATTCCTAATGAGTTTAAGGCCCGCAATGAGATTGACGCGGGCTGGGAGACTCTCATCCCAGTGATGGGGTTAGTAAGAATGCTGAATGGATTAATTACATTTATTACAAGCAGCAGAGATTTATCAATTATACTAACAATGCCCTTGTAGCCTTGGGAGAACAATTGGATGCTACTACTAAAATGACATGGCAAAACAGACAGGCCTTAGATTGGATACTGGCAGAAAAAGGCGGGGTTTGTGTGATGTTTGGGGAACATTGCTGTACCTTTATACCTAACAACACTAGCCCTGGGGGATCTTTTACTAAGGTAAAAACAAGGACTGCAGATGCTGGAAATCAGATTCTAGATTAGAGTGGTGCTGGAAAAGCACAGCAGTTCAGGCAGCATCCGAGGAGCAGGAAAATCGATGTTTTACTAAAGCAATGGATAAACTAAAGAATCTAAGACAGGAGCTAAAAGACAATGCAGGGTTTGATCATCAGGCTTTTGATTGGCTGAATAATATATTAGGATCTTGGGGAGCATGGTTTGTTAAGATTGGGCTTATTGTAGGTGCGGTTTTGCTTGTTGTCGCCTTCATCTTTTGTTGTGCTTTACCTTTTATTAAGTCTTTTTTAGTTTGCGTCACTACAGGGCAACTTGTGGTCATTTCAGCTACCCCAGGAAGCACTTACTCCTCTGATGGAACCTCACCGCTCTACTATTAAGATCTGACAACCATCACGGTGCAAGGAATATGTTCACGTGGGGACATCGATGATACTTCTGAAGAACGTGCGGGTCCTAGATTGTGAGGGATCTTGGGTCTTATTCTCCTATTCTGGTTATTGGAGGACAGGTTTTTGGCCCAAGGGACCCCAGGAATGGAGGAAGAACCCTTTATGTCTCAGACTCCGAAAATTATTTAGACCGTGTTGGAACCTACATTGTTTGTATTGGGCACAAGAGGAGCTGAGCTTATTGTCGTCTTTCTCTAGGTGAGACCAGTAGGTCTCAAAGGGGGGAATATGGAAAATAAAGAACATGAAAGCATGGGAAGGGTTAAAGCATGAAGACCACTGGCAATCTGTGGCCTGTGGATGGCAGGATGGGATAAGAATAGTGGAATGCTCTTACACCAATTAGCAAAGTAAGGTTAAGGCTGAAAAGTCAATATGGCAAGATGAGATAACACAGGTAATAAAGCAATTTTCTCTGTTAAGTGTTATTATGACAGGATTGGGACCATAAATATTTGGGACATGACATTAAAATATCTATTTAATAGTTAGTAGAGTCAGCTTGAGACAGCAGACTATTGTAATAGATGGAATAGCTAAATATCTATCATGACAGGTTAGTCTAGAATGGAAGATCACTATAGCAGAGTTCGCAATAAATATCTAACCGTGACATTAGAATAACATTAAGTAGAATGTACAACTAAAGAGATAATGGGAACTAACATTACTGGTTTATTGTGTAGCTAGAGTGAGGTACTTTGATTAATATAGTTGGACATGCTTATAAGCTAACAGAAACATGATAAAAAAAAATCCATGGACCCTGAGGTTCGTGGGCATTCGAGAATCTGCTTTCTCAGTGTCACGGTTTTTTGTTTGCAAATAAAAGACTTACTTCTTGAAGAACTCTCTGCGTCTCCTGGTGATTCTCTACATTTTTTCCACAACAATCTCTACAGTACAATTTAGAATAACATTTGTCTGAAAATCACACATGGCACTTTCAAATACTCAATCTGCTGATCCAAATACTGATCCAAGACAGGCCTTGTTCTTGCTGAGCCTTCTCGAGTTTCCACTGTTCAATCACACACTGGCTATGGGTAGTGCAGGGGGTCCTATTCTGTAATCCACTGTCACCAGATGATCTCATTTACAGTATCCTAGCATGGCCTTGTAGTAACAAGTGTTGGTATGCTTGACCTTCTTTCGTTTCCTCTCTTGCTGACTATACAGATTAATTTTCTAAGAGGTCTGTTTAACTTACTGGGTTATAAATCTGAGATTATTATCTAAATTAGTCAAATTAAGAGTACTGATTGTGGACAATTCTGCTCTGTAAGCTGTTGCCAAATTATGCAATACATCTCTTTTATAACACCACACTAGTCTGGGTCTGGTTGACCCTGAGTCAATCCCTGCTTTCCATCCTTATTAGATTCTCTACAGTGTGGAAACTCCCATGTCCTGGAGAAAAGATCTTGGCTATTTACCTTATCCATGCCCCTTGTGATTCTATAAACCTCTATAAGTTCATCCCACAGCCTCCTACACTCCAGAGAAAACAATTTGCAGCATATCCAATCTCTTCTCATAACTCAAACCCTCCAGTCTTGGTAACATCCCTGTAAATCCTTTTTATACCCTTTCCAGTTTAATAACATCATTTTTATAGCAGGAATTATAAAAAGTTTATCAAGTTAGAAAAAAAAACTCTTCAGGTGGAAATGAGTGGGGAGATATTTAAACTTAGTCAGCTATAAGAGTAACAACAGATGCCACTGTGATCCCCTCTCCAGGATGATGATATACATCATCAGCCATCTTTGGAAGTGCTAATTGAGCAAGAATACACACATCTTGGCTGTATGTGGTTTTCCCCACCGGAGGCTGGCAGATGTGAGGATGGTGTTTTACAGGTCCATCCTAACAAATTTGGGTGGAACAACCAGTGGGAGAAAGTGAGGACTGCAGATGCTGGAGATCAGAGTCAAAGATTGTGGTGCTGGAAAAGCACAGCCGGTCAGGCAGCATCTGAGAAGCAGGAGAGTCAACTTTTCAAGCCTAAGCTCTTGATCAGGAACACCCAATGGGTTAAGTACAGGGAGACGAACAGGAGCTCAGATTATTGCAACTCAAAGCACACACACCAACAGTTGTTGGTGGGGTTTTTTCCACAAATGGAAATGGGAGGTTAGGCTACTAGCCTGGAGAAAAGACCAGAAATCGGACAATGATGCCCTGGGAAGGTCATGGGGGAAACTGTATTGTACTGTATTAGAAATGGACTAAAACCAGCCAGAAATGCAGCCCTACACATTTGGCAAAGGACTACTCCAGGACCATAAAATGGGGTGGTTTTAAAACAGAGAGGAAATACCCAGTATAACAACATACACCACTAATTGGTACTGGTGATGTTAGATATATTCCGAACCCTAGCTGCCAAAGTGGTGCCTTTGCTAACTTCAGAAATTATACGTGTATTTGACTCTGGACTGGGCAGCACGGTGACTCAGTGGTTAGCACTGCCGCCTTACAGCGCCAGGGATCAGGTTTGATTCCAGCCTCGGGCGACTGTCTGAGTGGTGTTTGCATATTCTCCCCGTGTCTGTGTGGGTTTCCTCTGGGTGCTCCGGTTTCCTCCCACAATCCAAAGATTTGCAGATCAGGTGAATTGGCCATGTTAAATTGCCCATAGTGTTAGGTGCATTAGTCAGACGGAAATGGGTCTGGGTGGGTTACTCTTCGGATCGTCAGTGTGGACTTGTTGGGCCAAAAGGTATAAAAAGGATTTACAGGGATGTTACCAAGACTGGAGGGTTTGAGTTATGAGAAGAGATTGGATAGGCTGCAAATTGTTTTCTCTCGAGTTTAGGAGGCTGCGGGATGAACTTATAGAGGTTTATAGAATCATGAGGGGCATGGATAAGGTAAATAGCCAAGATCTTTTCTCCAGGATAGGGGAGTCCAAAACTAGAGGGCAAAGGTTTAAGGTGAGAGGGGAAAACTTTCAATGGGACCTGAGAAGAAACTTCATCGCACAGAGAGTGGTGTGTGTATGGAATGAACTGCCAGAGGAAGCAGTAGAAACAAGTATAATTACAACATTTAGACAGGTACATGGATAGGAAAAGTTTGGACGGATATGTGCCAAACACAGACCAATGGGCCCAGTTCAGTTTCTGAAACTGGCTCAACATGGACAAGTTGGACTGAAGGGTCTGGTTCATGCTATATGGCTCTATGATTATGACCTATGCTCAGCCAAATTCCTCCCAAATGTTGTATTATCTCAATTACTCTTTTATCATAGAGTCATAGAGATGTACAGCATGGAAACATAACCTTCGGTCCAACTCATTCAGGCCAACCAAATATTCTAAATTAATGTAATTTAGAATTAAATTAGGACAGGTCATGAGGATGGTGCTGAGCTGGAAGGTTGGAACTGGGGTTAGGAGGGGGAAGGGGAAATGAGAAAACTGGTGATGTCCACATTGATGCCATGGGGTTGAAATGTTCTGAGGCGGAAGATGAGGTGTTTGCCAGCATTTGTCCCATATCCCTCTAACATCTTCCTATTCATATACCCATCCAGATGTCTTTTACATGTTGTAATTCTACTCGCACCACCACTTCTTCTGGTAACTCATTCCATACAAGCACCATCCTCTGCGTGAAAACGTTGTCCCTTAGGTCCCTTTAAATCTTTCTCCTCTCACCCTAGACCTGTGGCCTCTAATTTTGGACTCCCCTATCCTGCAAAGTCAATTATGTGTGTGTTAGACCTCACCTCTGGCCGAGGCAATAGGGAGGCTTGCAGATGCTGGAGATCAGACTCGAGATTAGAATAGTGCTGGAAATGCACAGCAGGTCAGGCAGCATCCGAGGAGCAGGAAAATCATCATTTCGGGCAAAAGCCCTTCATCAGGAATGAAGGCAGGGTGCCTCCGGGGTGGAAAGATAAATGGGAGGGGCTAGGGAGAAGGTAGCCAAGAGTACAATAAGTGATTGGAAGTGGGGATGAAGGTGATAGGTCAGAGAGGAGGGTGGAGCAGATAGATGGGAAGGAAGATTGGCAGGTAGGACAGGTCATGAGGATGGTGCTGAGCTGGAAGGTTGGAACTGGGGTTAGGAGGGGGGAAGGGGAAATGAGAAAACTGGTGATGTCCACATTGATGCTATGGGGTTGAAATGTTCTGAGGCGGAAGATGAGGCGTTCTTCCTCCAGGCGTCAGGTGGTGAGGGAGTGGTGGTGGAGGAGGCCCAGGACCTGCATGTCCTCCACAGTGTGGGAGGGGGAGTTGAAATGTTGGGCCATGGGACGGTGTGGTTGCTTGGTGCAGGTGTCCTGGAGATGTTCCCTAAAGTGCTCTGTGAGAAGTTGTTCAGTCTCCCCAATGTAAAGGAGACCACATCGGGAGCAACGGATACAATTAATGACATTGACGGATGTGCAAGTGAAACTTTGATGGATGTGGAAGGCTCCTTTTGGGCCTTGTGTGAAGATGAGGTGGGAGGTATGGGTGCAGGTTTTGCAATTCCTGCGGTGGCAGGGGAAGGTGCCAGGAGGGGAGGGTGGGTTGTTGGTGGGCGTGGACGTGACCAGGTAGTCACGGAGGGAACGGTTTTTGCGGAAAACGGAAAGGGGTGGGACGGAAATATATCCCTGGTGGTGGGGTCTGTTTGGAGGTGGTGGAAATGTCGGCGGATGATCCGGTTTATGCGAAGGTTGGTAGGGGTGGAAGGTGAGGACCAGGGGGGTTCTGTCCGTGTTGCAGTTGGAGGGACGGGGTTTGAGGGCGGATGTGTGGGACGTGGATGAGATGCGTTGGAGGGCATCTTCAACCATGTGGGAAGGGAAATTGCTTTTTTTAGAGAAGGAGGCCATCTGGTGTATTCTGTGGTGGAACTGGTTCTCCTGGGAGCAGATACAGCGGAGGAATTGGAAATACGGGATAGCTTTTGCAGGAGGTGGAATTGGAAGAGGAGCAATCCAGGTAACTAATTGCAAAACCTGCACCCATACCTGCCCCCTCACCTCCATCCAGCACCATCCTCGTGACCTGTCCTACCTGCCAATCTTCCATCCCACCTACCCGTTCCATTCTCCTCTCTGACCTATCACCTCCATCCCCATCTCCATCCACCTATTGTACTCTTCGCTACCTTCTCCCCAGCCCCAGCCCCAGCCCCCTCCCATTCATCTCTCCACTCTGCAGGCTCCCTGCTTTCATTCCTGATGAAGGGCCTTTGCCCGAAACATCGATTTTCCTGCTCCTCAGATGCTGCCTGACCTGCTGTACTTTTCCAGCACCACTCTAATCTATCCTCACCTCAGCCTGACATTTGCTAATCCATAATTAGGGTTGAGAAGCGGAATTTTGCATTTGCACAGTCAGAGGTCTGTATGATTAAAATTTAGCCAACACAAAATGGCTAAAGGATAAAAATGGCCCAAGGAAAAAAAACCGATGATGATGGCTTTCTTTCATATTGTATGGAGTTGCAGCCCTGTATGATCAGGATGGACTGGCAGATTCAAACTACAATGGTAGCAGAGGTTTATGACAATGTGCTTCTATTACCAGGATAGATTAGCAGAACTAGGAGAAATTAGCAGAACACCAGGGATTGGGTGCAATGGAAAGTGCATGTATGTGATATAAAGAGAATCACGCGCCCCCTCTCCCCACTCTCGCCTATGTGGGAGGTCTCTTGCTTGCAGGGACTTGCTCCTCCACCACATCTTGGTGGAAGCATCAGAATGACTGCCTTTGCAAAAGGGTTGGCTCTGTCTCTGGCTAGAGCACTGCAAAAGACATTTTCCTGGTGGGCTGTCTCTAACCATCCTTTTTGCTTCAAGTCTTCTGCACACCAAGGCCTGGCTCTTCTGGCTGGAATTGGTGGGGCCAATCCCTGAGATTGATGCCTCAGGAGGTACATTAGAGCTGGTTCAGGATCCTGATCTGGCTCAGTAACTGGGGCTGGTCTTGGGACAGGATCGGAATTTGGATTGGGTCTGGATTAATGTCTGGTCCGGGATCTGAATCAGTTTAGGGTCCGCTTCCCCAATTCCCCTAGAAGCACATGGAATTGGTAGCTGATTCATGTGGAACCATCCAGTTTTTCCTGTATCTGGCAAAATTATATACACAGACAGTTGACCTTGTCCACCACAGAGTGTGGACCTGAATATCTAGGAAACAGGAATGTTCCTGTTTGGAAAATTTGTAACATCACTCACTGCCCTATCTTGTACTCTATCTGATTCACCTTCCGATCAAAGTATGCCTTGCTTCACTTTTTCCTTTTCACTGTGCTGATGGCTACTGTTTTGTGTGCAGCCTGAACATTTCTAACAGAATTTTCAGTTTTCTTTGGCAGAGGGCTTCGACTTTGAGCTCTATTAATTCCAGTTCTGTTAAGGGTCTGATACCTCTCATGGGCATCCAGCTATTAGAACATGGTGAATGAATCCAATTGAACTAGAGGGGGAGTTCATTATGAGCATGAGGACAAAGGGTAAAACTATAGCACCCTGTAAAAGCATTTCCTTTGAATTCTGCTGATTTCAATTTAGGCTTTTGCAAAAAAGAATAGTTTTTTTCCACCATTCATACCCATTCAGCAAAGCTTTTGAATGGTATGCACGAAGGTAGGGATATAAGAATAAAGCTCCATAGTCAGAGACAATTCAAACTGTACCATGAATACTTAATTAACCTAGGGTACATTAACAACATAGATTCAATAATGTTCCAGGTGAAATTGTTTTGTTTGATGACTTTTCTCATCATCCCTTCAAGGGTAGGATTTATTCTCTCTACAATCCCATTGGATTTAGGATAATAGACAAAGTAGAATTTTTGGCTGATGCTATATGTTTTCATCACTGCCTCCATTACCTGGGCTGTGAAATGTGTTCCCTGGTCCGAAACTATACTGTGGGTAAGACTGCATCTCATGAAAACATGTTGATTTCAGAGGTCTGCTGCAAATTTAGCAGCGTTCATTCAAGTGGGCAATGCCACAACCCATTTCCTAAAAATGTCCATTGTGACTAGGATATGCAGATATCTCAAGGTGGAGGTGGCTGATGTAGTCCATTTATGTCAGTCCATCGTCCTGCTACTGTCCTACTATGTCTTCAATCTCCTTTACTAGCATTATTGAATCCAAATTGTTAATGTACCGCACCTCTCGCAAATTCCTCAATCATCTTGTGCACCAACTCTACAGCAGGCACCACAACCTTGAAATTAAGATGGAGTCCAAACTCTTAGCCTGCACTTAGGATATAGCAGTACAGTTATGGGACATTGCCAAACATGCAAGGCGACAAAACTACACCACATATATGCACACCATATACTGGAAAAACTGGAGAAACTTGGCATCACCACCAGCAGAATCCAAGCCCACCCTGGCACCACAGTGGAAAATGTTATCGCCACAGGGAAGTTGATCGTCAAATTATTGGACCACACATTTCAACTGGAAGAGATTGAAGTTCTTAGCAGGGGTCTCAATTTCTGCCCCACCACCAAAATAAACCCCATGATTGTTGCAACAGACGTGGAGGAATTCATCAGACAAACGAGACTCCAGGAATTCTTTCAAGATGCCAGTAGTGATCCCAGTGAGCCCACCGAGGAACTGGAACAGTAATCACAGGGATCCGTAGAGGAGCAACCAAAGAAGGAGTCAACTTGGACCCCACCAGAGGGCCACTGCCCTGGGCTTGACATGTATGTGCAAACTGTCAGGAAATATATAATTACCAGATTCATCAGCTGTATCCACAAGGTAGAGCAGAACATCACCCAATTACAACACTACGCCATCCATGCTCTCAAAACCATCACAATATTGTCATCCAACCAGCAGATAGGAGGACCCATCGTCATTCAGAATAGAACAAACTACTGCAAAGAAGTGTACCGACAACTGAATAACCAGGAACACAACAGGCAACTACCAGCCGATCCGACCAAAGAGCACACACGTGAACTGAACACATTGATCAGGACTTTGGATCCAGTCCTTCAGATTTCCCTCCACAGCCTCATCCCACGTACTTCTCGTGTAGGTGTCTTCTACTACCTTCCGAAGATACACACACCAGGACGTCTCATCATATCAGGCAATGGGACCCTGTGTGAGAACCTCGCTGGCTATGTCGAAGGCATCTTGAAACCCATTGTACAGGGGACCCCCAGCTTCTGTCACGACACTACAGATTTCTTACAGAAACTCAGCACCCACAAAGCAGTCGAACCACGAACATTCCTTGTCACAATGGACCTTTCAGCACTCTACACCAGCATCCCCCACAATGACGGCATCGTGGCAACAACCTTAGTACTCTTTATCAACAACTGTCAATCTCTGAGCACTGTCCGACAACTCATCCGCTTTATCCTTGACCATAACAGTTTCACCTTTGACAATCAGTTCTTCATACAGACACACGGAACAGCCATGGGGACCACATTTACACACCAATATGCCAACATTTTCATGCACAGGTTCGAACAAGACTTCTTCTCTATACAGGACCTACAACCAACACTATACATCAGGTACTTTGACGACATTTTCTTCCTTCGACCCATGGCGAGGCGTCACTGAAACAACCATTAAGTGATATCAATGAGTTTCATCCCCCATCAAACTCACCATGGACTACTCTCTACTATCTGTCTCATTCTTGGACCCATGCATCTCCATCAAGGATGGGCACCTCAGCACCTCACTCTACCGTAAACTCACAGATAACCTCAAGATGCTACACTTCTCCAGCTTCCACCCGAAACATAGTAAAACAGCCATCCCCATGGACAAGCACTATGCATACACAGGATCTGTTCAGATGAGGAGGAACGTGACGGGCACTTGGAAGTACTCAAGGATGCCCTCATAAGAACAGGATATGAGCCTCAACTCATCAACTCCCACAGTCACACACGCACCCTCTCACAGATTTATACTTCTTTACACTCACACTTGCACACATACACGCACTATCTCACAGATACTTATAATCCCAAACCCCACCCCCACCATCCAAACATACTCACACATACACATACCAGTTTGTGGCACAGACAGTCTCACACAGGGCAGCTCACACCTTAAGTGTATTATCTGGGTCGACATGACGCCAATTATTAAAGTTCACTTGAGAATGTAACTTTTAAAACAATTTTGCGATTTACATATGGAAGAACTGAAACCAACATGGCCATTCTAAAAGATAAGAGACTTAACAAACAATCCAAGTCTTTTTCAATATATAATTTCAGATACAACACACTGTAAACTTTTGCTATAAATTCTGTGTCTTATAATCTTATACTCCACAACCACCTGATGAAGGAACAGCAGTCCGAAAGCTAGTGTTTCCAACTAAATCTATTGGACTATAACCTGGTTTTGTGTGATTTTGTACTTTTTTTCCCAAAAGCCCTAAATTGAAATCAGCAGAACACAAAGAAATGTAGTTACAGAGTGCTGTAGTCCCAGAACTCACCAAATAGTTGGTCATCAACCTGTCAACCCAAAATCTAGCTGCTTAATATTAATATTATGTTAGAAGCACCCTTAATTGTTCTGATTTGGAGATGCCGGTGTTGGACTGGGGTGTACAAAGTTAAAAATCACACAACATCAGGTTATAGTCCAACAGGTTTAATTGGAAGCACACCAGCTTTCGGAGTGACACTCCTTCATCAGGTGATTAGATTAAATTAGATTAGATTAGATTAGATTAGATTAGATTAGATTAGATTACTTACAGTGTGGAAATAGGCCCTTCGGCCCAACAAGTCTGTGTGTACCTGTGTCCGTGTGTATGTGAGAGTGTGTGTGTGTAGGAATATCTGTGTGTGTGCAGTGCAATGGTGATCAGCTGTAGTGTGACACGAACCCAAGGTCCCGGTTGAGGCCCTCCCTATGGGTACCGAACTTAGCTATCAGCCTCTGCTCGGCCACTTTTCTCTGCTGCCTGTCCCAAAGTCCACCTTGGAGGATGGTCACCCGAAGGTCCGAGGCTGAATGTCCTGGACCACTGAAGTGTTCCCCAACTGGGAGGAACCCTCCTGTGATTTTGTACTTGCAGAGTTACATTGTACTTTGCTCAAAAACTGCATGCATTCATGTAGAACTCTGAGCTCAAAAACTGCATGAATTTATGTCAAATTCTGTTATCTCATTTTTTAGATTAGAATCAATCTAAACATCATGGCATAGACAGAGAACACAGGGGGCCAACACCTTCAACAAATTGTCTAGCTATCACCATTGTTAACAGCTAACCCGAGAATGCAACTTTAAAAAAAAGGTTTTGTGATTTACACATGAAAGAAGTGAAACTATCACTGTATTCTAACAGACGAAAGGCTTAACAGACAATCAATTTTTCAATGTATAATTTCAGTTACATCACACTGTAAAGTTTTGCTATAAATTCTGTGTTATGATCGAGCCCTCCACTATCACCTGATGAAGGAGCGTCGCTCCGAAAGCTAGTGTGTTTCCAATTAAACCTGTTGGACTATAACCTGGTGTTGTGTGATTTTTTAACTTAATTGTTTCTGGGAGTCTGCCTTCGTCCATCAATAAATCAATCATTGATTGCCCTCAACTGCTCTCTTGAAAATCCTCCCAGACTGTCAGAAACAACAAGCATAATCAAACACCTATATAAGTGCAAAGCTCTAGAAGCTATGACTGTTCCAGCTGAGATCTACAAGGCTGGAGGTCAGCACCTGGTCAAGAAGCACACTGCACTCTTTTAGTCAATGTGGGAACAAGGAACTGCGCACAGGAAACAAATACAGTTCCACTGTCCACTTGTATTTGATTTGATTTCCTTTATAATTGTCACATGTGAAAAGTTTTGTTTTGCATGCAGTACAAGCAGATTATAACATACAGAGATTGTAGGGTAATTGAACAGAGCAAGGAATACAAAGTTACGGCCACAAAGAAAGTGCACAAAAAGCAAGATCAACATTAGATTTGAAATTTGAGAGGTCCATTCTGAAATCTAATAACAGCTAGAAGAAGATGTTCTTGAATCTGTTGGTAATGTGTTTAAGTTTTGTATCTTCTGCCTGACAGAAGAGGTTGGAAGTTAATATAACTAGGGTTGGAAGAGTCATTGATTACATTGGCTGTGTTTCCAAGGCAGCAAGAAGTGTGGATGGAGTCAATGGATGGAAGGTGGGCTCTGTTCACAATTCTCTGTAATTTCTTATGGTCCTGGGCAGAACAGCTGCTTTACCAAGCCATGAAGAATCCAGATACAATGTTTTCTATGGACATCTATAAAGGTTGGTGAGGGTCCTTATGGACATACTGAATTTCCTTAGTGTCCCGAGGAAGAAGAGGTGTTATTGCACCTTCTTAACCGTTGAATCAACGTGGGTGGTCCAGGACACATTATTGGTGATTGTCACATCTAGGAACTTGACAGTATCAGCCACCTCCACCTCAGCTCCATTGATGTAGATTGCCTCCTCCTTGCTTCCTGAAGTCGATGATCAGCTGTTTAGTTTTGCTGACATTGAGGGAAAGATTATTTTTACACCATGACACCAAGCACTCTATCTCTTTCCTGTATTCTGTCTCGTCATTGTTTGATATCTGGCCTACAACGATGGTGTCATCAGCAAACTTGTAAGATGGATGGAATTTGGCCGCACAGTGTACAGGGAATACAGTAAAGGGCTGAGAATGCATCCTTGCAGGGCACTAGTGTTGATGATTGTGGGATATAAATGAATTAATGTTATTTCTGCAACTATAAATTCTGATACAGAACAGGAATGAGAAAATATATATTCAGCAAAAAGAAAGGATATGTTAGCATGAGACGTGATTACAGAACAATGGTGGATGTATGGGCAAACAGGAAGACATCTGTTTCCCCACTTACACGGAGACACAGGAACAAACCCTAATCAAAGAGGTCAAAGTGGCCTCTGGATAGAAATAGATGCTGATAGAAGAAAAGATATGCCTAATCAATAACCTACGGTAGACTGACGTCAAACACCCTTATGGGAGTCAGAGATAAGAGTTTGTCACGGACAAGACAGGATAAACAGAAGTTGTGGGATAAGTCTTAAGGAAATGAGTGACGTAAGTGAAGCAGAGACAAATAGTAAAATGAGACAAAAATATGGGAATTTAAAATGTATAAATTGCAGAGTTGATTGGGGTTTGGTGTGTATTTTGTCAATGCCTTTCGAGGCGTCAGACATTACACCCACCTGCAGGTGTACAAATAAAACGACGCTGCTGTTTCAGATATTTGGTCTCGGACTGAAATTATTGATGTGAGTGGGCTTTGTTTCTCACAATGATTGTCATGGAGGAGGTGCTGTTGCCTACCCTCACTTATTGCAGTCTGTTGGTCAGAAAGTCAAGGATTCCATTGCAGAGGGTGACCTAGGTCTTGGAATGTGGGGATTACTTCTGTTGGGATTGTAGTGTTGAAGGCAGAACTGTAGTCAACAAGTAGAAGTCTGACATCCTTATTATTCTGATGTTCCAGGATTGAGTGTAGGGCTTGCGAGATGGCAACTGCCATGGACAGTATATGAGTAGAAATCTCCGATCCTACAACAATCACAGGGAAATCTCACTCCTCTCAATTGCCAGAAAAATTATTAAGCAATATCTCGAACATGGGGTGCTGTCCAGAGTCAGCCAAGTTTCTGAAAAGGTCGAGGAACTATTGATTCTGTGTTTGTGGCTGAACAGCTGCAGGAATATCCCAAGAACAGAAAATAGTCTTCAACTGCACAACCCCCTCAATTAAAAGCAAACTCTGAAGGCTTCCTTTAGAAATATATCAATTGTGAGTCCTGGGAAAAGCTTGGTCAGGATTATTGCACATGCTACAAAAGTAAGCACGTATTAGAGTTAGAAAAAAAAACAAAGTGTGGAAATCTCAATTCAGAAACCTGTCCAAAACACAATTGTCTATGATTTCTTGTTCAATTTAGAGGTGACCTTCTCAGTCCCCGACATATGCATCTGAATCCTACCCAATACCATAAATGACAAACATGATTGTCCTCACCTCATACATCAAATTGAAGCAGTAGCATTATAATTTGCAGCTATTGTTGATTGCCATAAAAATCTAAGTTGTTCCTTAAATCTTTTCAGGAAAGGAATCTGCCATCCTGACTTGGTTTAGTCTATATGTGGCTTCAGACCCACATGAATGTGGTTGGGTCTCAGTTGTCCTCTGGGCAATTAGCGATGAATAATAAATGCTGCTCAGTCAGCAATGTCTACAATTCATGAAGAAATTAAAAAAAAATGTTGTGCACATACAATTTCAAGAATTATGCATTTTATTTGCTAGGCCTTTGTAACATGCATAGTCCTCAATTCTGGTTCATTCAGCCTGTACACCAATTCCTTGGGAATAATTTTAACCTAAGTAATCTGATAAGGGAACTTTTTTGGGGAATCCTGGTCCAATTTGATTGTGAAAGAGAGGGAAATGGCAAAGATAACCAATTAAATGGTTTCAACTAAATGCATGAGAAGTTCTCACTTGTGGTCATAGATGAGACTATTTTCCAAAGTGATTAATTCCACACTAAATACCACATGACATATACTCAAAAATGGCAGGGCATGAGGAAGCTCAGAGGAACACAGCAATCTTAGGAAGCTTGACTACAGATCCCGGAAGGCAATAAGACAGATTAATAGGTTAGTTAAGAAGGCAAAATGGGATACTTGTCTTTGTCAGTTGTGGCATAGATTATCAGAGCGGGGAGATTTATGTTGGAGCTATAGAAAATTTTCGTTAGTTGGATTACTGTGTCCCCTTCTGGTCATCTCATTATCGGAAGGATGTGAGTGTATTGGAACAATTGTAGAGGAGATTCACCAGATGTTACTTGGGATGGAGCAGTTTTGTGATGAAGAAAGGCTGGATAAGCTCAGATTGTTACTTAGGAGCTGAGAAGCCTTAGTAGGGAAATGGTTGAGGTACAAGATTATGTGGGGCTTGGACACGGTGTACAGAAAGCAGCTGTTTCCCTGAGTTTCCCGAGGGTGCGTAATTGTAAAGTGAAAGGCAGGTTCAGAGGGATTTGAGCAAATTTCTTCTCACCAAGAAGATGGTGGGAATTTGGAATGCACTGCCTAGCAATGTGGTTATGAGAGGAAACCTCACAATCTTTAAAAAAAAAACACCTAGATGAGCTCTTGAAATGTCATAACATTCAAGGCTGTGGGCCAAGTGATGGAAAGTAGGACTAGTGTAGATTTAGTTGGTGCAGATTCAATGGACTGAAGGACTTCTTCTGTACTGTATAAATCTCTGCCAGTTTTGTCCACTCACTGAATCAATCAATGTTTCTTTAATGATTTCTGACCCTCACTATATTATCAATATTTCTGCAAATAACATTTCATCTCAATTCCAAAGCTATGCACACGGACTTTCCACATTTTAAAAAAAGTCTTTATTTTTTGCTATTTCTATGAAGAGTGTGTTTCTCAGCATTTTAACTACTTTGTTGTGTACTGTTTCTTTGACATGCAGTAATGACTGTCCATGAACCTTCCTAAACTGAGGTCCATGAACCTGTAAATCAATTCACAATCTCTTACTTTTATTTCAAACAGGCCAGTTGTTGTTAGCATGCCTGTTTGCTTACCCAGTTATCCATTGTTCATTATGTCTCTAATGTTCATATTTATGGAATAAAATGTTCATATTTATGGAAATTGCCATAATCCATTTCTAGAACTTTCAATTTTGTTTCATAAACCTTCGTTTAAACATTTCAACTTCAGCAGATTCAGCATTTGTCTCCGATTCAATGTGTTGCTGCAATCCTCAATCACACATTCATTACCTCTAGAGTCGACTATGTCAATGGACTCCTGGCTGGTCTCTGAGATAATATCTCCCAGTAAATTGAGACCACCCAAACTCTACAGCCTATGTCTTAATTTGGAACAAATCCAATTTCCATTTTCACCCTGTGTTTGCCGACCTACATTGAGGTCTTTAGGTTTCTTTTAAAAAAACTTTGCAATTTGGAAATCAAGTGTTGCATTTTGTTGAGCTATCCAGTGCAATGTTACATTTCAGAAGCAATAAGATGGGGAAGTCAAGACTGAATAGAACCAAGAATTTTTTCAGTAAAGGGGATTATGCCCTCTGAACAGCTGAGTTGCAGACTGTTAAAAGTATTGTAGAGCAGTGGTAATGCCCCTACCCCTGGACTGGGAGGCCTAGGTTGAAGTCCCACCTGCTCCAGTGGTGTGTAATAACACCTGTAAGCAGGTTGATTTAAAAAAAGGTTTAATTTAAAAAAGCTATAAGTACCAAGATCAGTAGAGAATGGAAAACATGCAGAGCCTACATACAGAAAGCAACCATCTCGCCCTCTCTCCACATCAGGAAAAATACATAAAATCAACAAAGCTTAAAAAACAATTTGTTCAAAGTCCCAATTTCACTACATCAAATATTGAATTGAAGGATGACCTTTACCCTACATACAAGTATATCAGCATTGCAAAAATCAAAAGGATTTTTGAGAAAAGATTTGTGAGAAAGTCTAGACTTGATCTTCAGAATTTGTTTAACCTACATACATTCTTTGTCCAATGACAGTACATGTGTGAAAGCATTCATCTTTCTTAACAGTGATTAAGTGTATATGTGTTGACACGTTTGGAGCAGTATTAGAATTAGGTTTTAATGTCATGCGTACTCAAGTACAGGAATACAGGAGTCTAGTGGGCGGCACGGTGGCACGGTGGTTAGCACTGCTGCCTCACAGTGCCAGAGACCCGGGTTCAACTCCCGCCTCAGGCGACTCTTTGTGTGGAGTTTGCACATTCTCCCCGTGTCTGTGTGGGTTTCCTCCGGGTGCTCCGGTTTCCTCCCACAATCCAAAAATGTGCAGGTTAGGTGAATTGGCCATGCTAAGTTGCCCGTAGTGTTAGCTGAAGGGGTAAATGTAGGAGTATGGGTCTGGGTGGTATACGCTTCGGCGGGTCGGTGTGGACTTGTTGGGCCGAAGGGCCTGTTTCCACACTGTAAGTAATCTAATCTAATCTAGTGAAAAGTTGGAGAAAGTGAGGGCTGCAGATGCTGGAGATCAGAGTTGAGAGGAAAAGTTTACAGTGCCATCTTAGGTACAAGGTACCTAGGTACAAAATCTTAGGTTAAAAAGTAGATACATAAAAAAGTAAGTTAAAATTTCAACATTACAGTTCCTCTCGGTATAAAGTAGTAAATAGGAAATAAAGTTAAAAGTTACAAATTGTAGTCATCCTTTAGCCATGGGCCCACAGTTGCTCCAGCTGGGCTTTCCCCACAAGGGCTCAATCTCCCTCACAAGTTGGGCTTGATCTCTTGATCCCCACACCTCTGAGCTGCTGTTGCACTACCAACCACCATCTGGGCTCACAAGCTGCCTCACCACAGACTGTCAGAGTGCTGTTTTGGTCTCCCAGCCACTACCACGATGCCACCAACTGTGAGTTCTGCCCGGGAACACTAACCACCTTGCAGCCGACTGCCAATGTCGCTACTCTGGGCTCCCAGCCGCTGCCATCACCACTGCTGCCTCCACAACTAAACTCCTTCCAGAAGGTAAGTAGAGATAAAAATATATTAAAAAAGCAAGAAGAAAGAAAAGTGGTCGGAGCGGACAAGCTCCAACTCAGGGGCCCTACTCCATCTTGCTCCAAATATAGTTTAGTTTGTATTAATTATAAATTCTCTGGTTTCACAACTCTTGCTAAATAAGAATAAATTTATTATTACAACAAAGTTTTTTTTGTGACTAAAGGAACATTGTGTGAATTGCATTTATCATTAGTAGCAGTCAGTCAAACAAATTAGTTCATTTTGATGATCTTATTGACATTTTACTCATTTTGTAGCATTTTGTGGAACAACATTGTATTCAGTTTGGTGACGAAATTCCTCCATGGCCTTGAAATCCCATCTCTATTATTCACTCCAACACCTCTTCCTTAGGTGACTTTATCCTTTTGAATATACTCTGTAAACCCAAAGTCTTTGTCCCAGTTTTTGGTGATCTGTTCTAATATCTCCTTAAGTGGTTCTCTGTCCTTTGCTGTTTGATAATCCTCAGAAGCACTTAGATTAGATTAGATCAGAATCCCTACAGTGTGGAAACAGGCCCTTCGGCTCAACAAGTCCACACCGACTCTCTGAAGAGCAACCCACCCAGACCCATTCCCCTACACCTAACACTGCGGGCAATTCAGCATGGCCAATTCACCTAACCACATCTTTGGATTGTGGGAGGAAACCAGAGCACCCGGAGGAAACCCACGCAGACATGGAGAGAATGTGCAAACTCCAGACAGTTGCCCGAGGCGGGAATTGAACCTGGGTCCCTGGCACTGTAACGCAGCAGTGCTAGTCGCTGAGCTACCGTGCCACCTGTGTTAGACAAATATGTTATTGTTCTTTTTATTCGCTCATAGAATATGGGTGATGCTGGCTGGCTAGCATTTATTGCTCGTCAGACATCGCTCTTGAGAAAGTGGTGTTGACGTGCCATCTTGAACAACCGTGATTCACATGCTGTGGATTGATCCACAATGCAATTAGGGAGTGAATTCCAGGAATTTCACCCAGTAACAGTGAAAGAACAGTGATATATTTCAAAGTCAAGATGTTGAAGGGTTTGGAGCAGAACTAGCTGTTGGTGGTGCTCCTATGTATCTGCTGCCCTTATCCCATTTGGAAGAGGTTGTGGGTTTTGAAGATACTGTCTAAGGTTCTTTGGCTTTGAATTTCTCCTTTGAATTTCTACACACTGCTACCAATGAGTGTTGGTGGTGGAGGGAGTGAACGTTTGCTAATCAAGTGTGTTGCTTTGTCTTGGATGGTGTCAAGCTTCTTGATTCTTTGAGCTGCACTCATCCAGGAAAGTGGGGAGTGTTCCATCACAGTCCTGACTTGTGCCTTGTTGTTGGTGGATAGGCTTTGAGGGGACAAGAGATGAGTTATTGGCTGCAATATTCCTAAACTCTGACCTGCTGTTGTAATCACAGGTGAATACAGTTGAGTTTCAGGTCAATGGTAATCTCCAGGATATTGATAGGGGACTCAGTGATAGTAACACCATTGAATGTCAAGGGGCTGTGGTTAGATTGTCTCTTATTGGAGATTATCATTGCCTGGCATTTGCATTTGCCATTTTCTCAACCCAAACCTCGATAATGTCCAGACCTTTCTGCATTTGAACATGGACTGCTTCAGTGTCTGAGGAATTGCGAATGGTGCAGAACATTGAGCAATCATTGAGCAAACCTTTCCACTTCTGACCTAATGATGGAGGGAAGGCAATTGATGAAGTAGCTCAAGATGGTTAGGCCCAAGACAGAACACTGAGGAACTCCTGCGGAGGTGTCCTGGAGCTGAGGTAACTAACCTTCAACAACCACAACCATCTTCCTATGTGCTTGGTATGTCTCCAAACAGCAAAGAAATTTTGTCCCCTGATTTCCAAAGATTTGGGTTTTGCCAGGGCTCCTTGATGCTATGCTCAGTCAGATGCAGCCATGATGTCAAAGGCTGTCACTCTCACCTCACCTTTGGAATTAAGCTCTTTTTGTCCATTGTTTGAACCAAGGCTGTATTGAGGTCAGGAGCTGTGTGGCCCTGGCGAATCCCAAACTTGGCATCATTGAATAAGTTGTTGCTGAGCAGGTGCTGCTTGATAGCACTGTTAATGACATCTTCCATCACTTTACTGATGTTCGAGAGTAGACTGATGGGGTGGTAACTAGATGGATTGGATTGTCCTGCTTTTTATGTTCAGGGTATACCTGGGCAATTTTGCACATTGCTGGGTAGATGCCAGTGTTAATGCTATCCTGGAACAGCTTGGCTAGAGGTGCACAATGTTCTAGAGCACAAGTCTTCAGTCCTATCACTATATGAAGGCCCATAGCCTTTGTGGGATTAAGGGCCTCCAAACGTTTCTTGATGTCAGGTGGAGTGAATCGAATTGGCTAAAAAGACTGGCATCTCTGATGCTGAGGACCACTGGTGGATCCTGATCGCAACTTCATCAAGACCTGGAGCATGCAAGCAGCTGGGGGCCAAAAGTGGTACCAAAGCGCGACTCTAACAGGAGTGCTGGAGCAGCTGGTGGTGAGAGCGGGAGTAGACAGCCTGAGGTAGCCAGCAGTTAGAGCAGGAATAGCCAGCCTGGGGCAGCTGGCGGTGCGAATGGGAGCAGGGAGTCTGGGGCAGCCCGTGGTGAGAGCAAGAGTAGGCTGCTCATGGCAGTGGTAGAGGTGAGGTTGCGTCCTTGTGAGGAGTGTGAACCCAGTATGGCCAGGCACTTATGGACAGTTGTGTTGAACTGTTAGCTGTGTTTCTTTGTTCTTTTACTTTTTAATAGGAAGGATTGTATTGTTCAACTTCTTAAATTTTGTTTTCCTTATTTTTCTGCTTTCTACAATTCTGTACCTAGGTACTTTTATACCTAATGTGGCACTGTAAGTGGCAACTTGTAAACTTTTCACTGCACTCATGTGAGTACATGTGTCAATAAACCTGACAATAAACCTAATCAACTGCAGAATTGATCTGATCCATTGGTTGTGGAATCATTTAGTTGTATATTATTTCCTGCTTATGTTGTTTTGCACACAAGTAGTCCTGTTTTGTAGCTTCATCAGCTTGACAACTCTTTCTTAAATCTCCATTGAACCAGGGTTGATCCCTTTTAATAGTTGAGTGGAGCATATGCTGGGCCATTAGCTTTCAGGTTGTATTGGAGTGTGATTCTGCTGCTGATGGCTCAAAGCACCACAAGGATACCCAGCCTTGAGTTGCTTGATCTGTTCAAAGTTTGTCCCATTTAGCATGATTATACTGTCATATAACATGTTGGAAGGTATTCTCAATATGAAGGTAGGACTTTGACTCCATGAGGACTGTGTAACAATACTACCATGGACAGGTGCATCTGCAGCTGGCAGACTGGTGAGGATGAGATGTAGTATGTTTTTCTCTCTTGTCAGTTCACCCCTCTTGTCACAGACCCTTTCTCGTAAATATGTCCTTTAGGACCCTGCAACTCGATCAATGTGCTACTGTGAAGTCATTCTGGGAGCTGGACATTGAAGTCCCCCATCCAGAGTATTTTCTATGTGCTTACCATCTTCAGTGCTTTCTCCAAGTAGTCTCCAAAATGGAGGACTGATTCATCAGTTGAAAGACAGTAGGTAGCAATCTTCTTGCCTGTGGTTAACCTGATGCCAGGAGACTTTATGGGTTATAGGGTTGATGCTGAGGACTCCCAAAACAGCTTCCTCTTGACTGTCTACCACTGTGCTACCACCTGAGCTAGACTGTCCTGCCAGTGGCAGGAGGACATATTCAGGAATGATCATGGTGATGTCTGGAACATCGTCTGTAAAGTATGACTGAGAGACTGGCTATGTCTGCCTAGTCTGTGAGACAAAATGTAAGAGCAAATTAATGCAAATGCTGGAATCTGTACTGAAAACAACAATTGCTGGAGGTCACAGCGGGTTAGGCAGCATCCATAGAGAGAACAAGCCAACGTTTCGAGTCTAGATGACTCTTCATCAGAGAAGCGATTATCTGTGATCTCCAGCAATTGTTTTTCAGTATTCTGTGAGGCAGCACCCTCAAATTTGGCGCTCGTCCCTGCAAGTCTGTGTGTACAGTATTTATATCGCAGTACTTCAGTCCTCTGTTGTCAGCAATATCCATTCTGCCTAGCAATATCCATTGTCTACCCATAAATGAAATCCCTCTTCAAACACGCGGTACTTTTATGTTGATGGATAATACTTCAACCCGAATCCCTTGCACCTTGAGCAATGAAGTCCGTTGTCCGGCAACCATCACCTGGGTGCTCAGAATGCTGCAACGCTAAACCCTCCAATCAGAGCTCACTACGCCGTCGAGAGGCCGCCTGTTCCCATTGTGACGTGAAGAGAGGAGGGCTGTGATAGGTTGGCGGCGTATCACTCTCGCGAGGTTCGGCTTCTCCGGGAGGGTGTTCCGCTGAAGTGGAGGCTGCCGGCAGGGAGGCGATGACAGGGCAGGCAGTCAGTCAGCGGGAGAGTGCGCCATGAGCCGATTTAAAGAGGGACAAACGGGCGTTACTTACTGGCAGGAACACGCAGACGGGTGAGCGAACGAGACGCACATATAGGTTTGGAGGAGGGGGTTTCCAGTATCAAGCGGTACGCCATTAAATAGTAAAGATGGGGCACGTCTGTGGATGGAGAGATTCTGGCAGTTTGGGCTCGCGCTAGGCGGTTCGACTGATTCGAATGTTTAAACGCAACGGCCGGCGGCCCTCGAGCTGGAGGAGGAGGAGTTGCGACCGACCGACCCCTCTCTCTCTTTATTCTAGTCGGGTTCAGCGCACTCCGTGGGCGGAGAGATTGCCAGTGGTTTCTTGATTTCCCTGTTTCGTTTTGCAGAGGCGCTCAAATACTTGCTACTGTCGGATTTACCTCCCTTTTTGTCTGTTTTTATTTAAAAAAATAATCGCCAGTGGAATGGCTAGACTACCAGCGCCGTGCCCTGAAATCCGCAGGAACCTTCTGAATAGTAACTGGTAAACGTTAGAAAGGTTGACCAACTCTGGTCGGATGTCCGCAAGGCTTGATCATGTGACATCTCATCACCTGATATGGAAACACTGCATTTAGCTTTAATTTTAAAAAAATGTCTTTGAACACTGTTAAATCAGGCAGACCCCAAACGTAGGCACTAAGTGTGTTTAGTCAATCGGGGTAGCATTGGACTAAGCATGAAAGCAAATAGCCCAAACGAAAACGGAGTTGATTAGATTTCGGCAAATCTCTAATGGTTGGAGTCATGACTATTATAAAGGGAAGATGGTTGTGGTTGCTGGTGATCAGTTTTCTTAGCCCCAGAACGTCTCTACAGGAGTTCCTCAGGCTAGTGTCCTCTGCCCCACCGTCTTTAGCAGCTTCATCAATGACCCTCTGGCTGTCATGAGGTCAGCTATCAGAATGTTTGAAGATTGCACAATGTTCCATATCAATGGAGAAAGACCTGGAAATTTACAGGCTGTCAGAGGCAAGCAACATTACCTGGCAATGGTGCAGCACAATAACCATACCCATCCCCCAAAAAAACTAACCCTTCACATTTATCAGCATTTCAGTTGCTAAATGTCCCATTGTCAACATCAATGGTGGGGAAAGGAGTGGGAAGAGGAAAAAGTGGTGTGCATGTGGAGTTTGTACATTCTTCCTGTGTCTGTGTGGGTTTCCTCCAGGACCTCTGGTTTCCTCCCACATTCCAAACTATGTGTAGGAAAGGTGAATTGCCAATGCTAAATTGCCCATAGTGTTAGGTGCATTAGTCAGGGGTACGTGTAGGGAAATGAGTCTGGGCGGGCTCTTCTTCAGAGGGTCGGTGTAGACTTGTTGGGCCACAGGATCTGTTTCCACACTGTCGGCAATCTGGTCAATTCTAATGTGTGGTTACTGGCTTGATAAACAGCATTTCAAGAACACAGCTAACCACCATTTTTTTGAGCAATTAGAACTGGGCAATAAATGTTTGCTTAGCTAGCCATCTTCCATACATTTAAAAATTAAATTGGACCATTCGCTATCAGCAGTTTAGTAAATCTTTGCACTCCTATAGCCAGAGGATTCTCTGATAAGCAGACCAAAACTCTTAAACAATATTCCAGTTGTGGTCTCTCAAGGCCCTGTACAATTGCAGCAAGATATCTCTGCACCTGTGCTTGAATCCTCAACCTACTGTACCTGCATGCTTGCTTTAAGCGACTCGTACAAAGTCTTTTTGCATCTTTCCCCTTTCTCAATCTTTTGCCATTTAGATAGTAATCTGCCTTCCTGTTTTTGCTACCAAAGCAGATAACCTCATTTTTCCACATTATATTTTGCCTGCCACCCAGTTTCTCACTAACTCAACTGGTTCAAATAACATTGAAGCACCTCTGCATCCTCCTCACAGCTTGCTCTCATCCACCTTTGTGTCAACTGCAAACTTTTAATTACCTTCCATTAATATATATTGTGAATAGCTGGGGTCCATGCAGTGTCCCTCTAATCACGGTTACCAGTTCCGGGAAAGACCTATTTAATTCTACTCTGTTCCCTGTCAGTCAACCAGTTCTCTGTCCGTGCTAATTACCCTAAATCCCTTGTGCCTTCATTTCATGTGCTTAAGTTTTGTGCTTCCCATGTAAGAATTCTCTCTTTCCCCTGCTTTTCTACAAGCCTTTTCTCGGTTAATTTACCTATTTTTCTTGATGACCCTATTCCATTGACCTTGTTGAAAACCCTCTGAAAATCCAAGTAAGCCACATCTGTTTTCTTCCTCCTTCAACTCTCCTAGTTACAAACATCTTCAAAATTGCAGCTGATTTTTCAAATGTGATTTCCCTTTTGTAAATTTATGCTGTCTGATCTTGTCACTTTTCTAATTAAGTAGTGTAGTGACTGATATTCACTTGTAACTAATAGTAATCATAACCTGATATGAAACAAATGATGGGCTTTCGTTGAGATGGATTTGACTCCCCAGCTGATAGTACATTTAACATGCTGTACCTGCTGGTCATGCCTAAACATTTTTTTGGGGTCAGGTCTGTCTTTGATGTTTGTATGAATTGAGCTGTCAAAATTGCCTGAATAAACTGACATAAATGAAAAGCAGAAGTTGTTCAAATGACTCAGATCTTTTCTAATCAACTTGCTCAGGGTTGAACCCAGACCTCCTAGTTTAGAGGTAGAGGTACTATCACTGTGCCACAAGAGACTCCTTCAAATGACTTGAGGCTGGGAATTTGGGACTCTTCACTACCTAGCAGCAACGTTTCAAACTCACTACCTGGGATCAAACTCGGTCAAGGGTAATTACATCTAATGAGTTTAACAAGACGTGAGGAAATTGGTTCCTGGTTCATATGCTGGTACTTTGCTGTAGATATTTTCTAATTAACCTATTCACAGATGTTCTTGCATCCTTCTGGAGCGGGTGCGACTTGAACCCAGGCTTCCTGGTCCAGAAGTAAGCATGTGTGTCCACAGGAGTCCTGATACTCCCCATAACCTCACTCCTTCTTAATCATCATGTGGTTTTCCTCTTGAAATGTTTATCTCCAATTTCTTTTTAATAGTGTTCCAACCTGTATTCCATTCATCACTTATAAATAATCCCTTTTTTCCATAGCCTGTAGTTCAAAACCTACCTGGTCTCTTTCACAGGTAAGATTCCTCTGTCTATTTCCACTGCTTTTCTACAAGCCTGGCTTGGGGACTGGTTCAGTAGTTAGCCCTGCTGCCTCACGGCACCAGGGACCTGGGTTCGATTCCAGCCTCTGACGACTATCTGTGGAGTTTGCACATTCTCCCTGTGTCTGCGTGGGTTTCCTCCCACAGTCCAAAGATGTGCAGGTTAGATGAATTGGTCATGCTAAATTTTCTGTAGTATTCAGGGGTGTAGGTTAGGTGCATTAGTCAGGGGTGAGTGCAGAGTAATAAGTAGTGGGTATGCCTCTAGGTGGACTTGTTGGGCCAGATGGCCTGCTTCCACACTGTAGGGATTCTATGAAGCCTTCTCTTATTTTCCTATTTTCCTTGACCCTATTCCATACACAGATGAGGTTAGGTAAGGAATATAAATTTTTAAGAATTAGATTTTATGGTCTTGTGTACTCAACTTACAAAACTGTGTAGGAAACTTTTCTGGTGAGATGGTGCTGGAGTAGCATTTCTGAACCTGTCTCATCTGCTCTTTCCACATTTTTTTTTTTTTTTCTTTTATCTTGCTTATTGAAGAGCTCGATTGTGGCAATAGCATTGGCAGTGAATGATCCTAATGCAGACTCGAGTAGATCCAGAAGCATGGACTCATGGTGGCAGTGGTGAGTTTGGGTTCTCAGTAGTATGTGTCCAGCGCAGGTTAATGGAGGTGGCAGTGAGTTTTGGTCCATTACAAGACCTGGTGGCAGCAGCAAGGTGGGCTCGTGGTAGAATACAAAATAAAATCCAGTATAAGAATACAGGACTGCAATTAGAAGTGTACAAATTTGCCATTCTCTGACACCATCTTGGTTACACATTTGATTACACACCTGGAATTAAAAGGAAAACAAAGGAAACACGCAGACACACACAGCTTGATAAACTGCACCAGCATCTAATTAAGGAGTGCCTTGATCCACAAATGTCCAATCCCTCTATGACCTTACCTAGTAGCAAGAGCAGCTAGAGATGAGCGATAAATGTTGGCCCTGTGTGTTGATCAGTGATCTAGGATGTTGAGAGCGTGGTGCTGAAAAAGCACAGCAGGTCAGGCAGCATCCGGGGAGCAAGAAAATGAAGGGCTTTTGTCCGAAACGTTGATTTTCCTGCTCCTCAGGTGCTGCGTTACCTCTGCTTTTCCAGCACCACACTTTCTACTCTAATCTCCAGCATCTGCAGTCCTCACTTAGTGATCTAGGATTTACTGCTTAGATGGATAGTGAAAACAGATTCAATGGCAACTTTCAAAAAAATGTTGTTTTTGTTATATTTGAAGGTAAAGATAATTGCAGAGTTATCGGAAGAGAGGAACAAGATTAATTATATAAAAAAAAATTCAGAGACAATTTACATGGTGTGCTGAATGACTACCTCTGCTATCTTAACAATTTCTCATCAACTTGTTCAGAAATCTTATTACACAGTTCTGGAGCAAGTGGGATTTGTAACTGGGCCTCCAGGTTTAGAGGTAGGGACACTGCATCTCAGCATGCTGCTGGTACACTCTCATTCCATGTGAGATGATAATTAATCTTTACCTCTTGGTTTCTACACTTTCTTTGCCTGATATCTAATTATGAATCCACTACAGTTTCTATTGTACTTTTTTTACAGAAATATCTCATTTGAGCTGAATGTCAGCTCACCTGTTGTCGCATTATAATTACTTTTCAGGTGTCTCCATTGCATATCTTGCATCTGTCCCACCATATGTTTGACTAATCAAATGCCTTCCAATCTTCATATTCTCTATTTTTCAACGCGCCCCAAACTCTGCTGTCTGTCCAATTCTTCACTTAAGCTCTAACACTTCTGTCCTTGCTGGTGTATATTATTTGCCAGTCCCCTAATTTCTTGTGTTTAAACCTTTTTTAAAATCTCACTTTTATTATCTTAATGTCTTCCAGCTAAAATTGTTGAAATCTTGAGATAAAGTATTTTAAAATATGCTTTGCTATTACAGGTGCTTTAAAAATGCAATTTTGATCAACCAAAGCAAGTGATGTATGCTGGTTTGATTATAGAACATTTATTCCTTTAGTTCTGAATTTTTGATGTCATGTTGGATGTGTAGTTCCATTGATGTACTTTTAGAGTACATATGTGGACTGGGGTCGGGGTGAGCGGTCTCTGGGTTAACAGTAGTGCCCCACCTCTGGGCTAGAAGAACTGGATTCAAGTTTCACCTATCCCAGACCTGTTATGACCTGTAGGAACAGGTTGATTAGAAAAATCTAAATCAACGAACTGACAATCTTGAACAGTAGCACTGGCAAATTTGTTTTCCTCTTCTAAGCTGAACCACTCTTCCTTGATTGTTCACTATATCTTATTGCTATTTGTTTATTTGCTGACTAATTCCCTGTGGATTGTACTTCAACAATGGTTTATTAGTGAATGTCATGATCCAGCAATGCACACAAGATTTTTAAATTTTTCTCATTATTTACCTGATTCTTTTTCATAACACTTTAATTAGTTTATTGGCTTAGCCAGTAATCCTTCCCATTGCAGATAGAAAATCATAAAAGCAAAAGAAGTAGGAGTAGGCTAGATGGCCCATTGATCCTGCTCTGCCATTCAATAAGATCATGGCTGATCTTTTTCATGGACTTGGCTCCACCTATTTGCTTACTCACCATATCCTTAATTCCTTTACTGTTCAAAAATTACCTGTCTTTGCCTTAAAAGCATTGAGCAAGATAGCCTCAACTGTTTCACTGAGCAGGAAATTCCACAGATGCACAACCCTTGGGAGAAGTTCCTCCTTGGCTCAGTCCTAAATCTGCTCCCTGTTGTTTTGAGCTATGGCCTCTAGATCTAGTTTCACCTGCCATTGGAAACAGCCTTCCTGCTTCTATCTTATCTATTTCCTTCATAATTTTAAATTTTTCTATAACACTCCTGCCTCATTCAAGGGTAAGCTGTTGTCGCTAGTGAATGTGTTGCATCTCTTTGATTTTGTTCATACAACAAGCTAAAAATAATTGAAATTATTTATTTCAATTTGTATTTCTAAATCTGACTTTTTTAAAAATGAGGAAATCTGCATAATCTGTCTAGAAATCTGTTGCAGAACTTGATTTGAGTGCTATAATATAATTTGGTTGCTCCTTTTTTTGTTTTGTCTTAACTTGCCATTAACTTAATCATCACCTGTATTATGAGCATTTCAAAGTATATTCTGGCCCTTCAGCTCTACAACCAATTGAAGTTGAGTGAAGTGTTTGCATAATTGTCAGGTGAAAATATAATACATTAGAATTTCATTAATTTCACTTGTGCTTGCCCACAGATCTTTTGTGGATTATTTGTATTTTAGATTCTGGTCAACTTCCTGTCAAAAGTGTGTCCCACTTCCTACAGTATCTTTGGGATCAATGTTAGCAGGGTAAGCAATTATCTATTCTTTAATTAGATTAAATTGTAAATAAGTTGGAAAGCTGCAAGCTCTCATTTTAAGTCTCATCAACACGATGTTGAAGTCCTGATAAGGACTGAGAGGCCGAGTCACTTTTTTCTCTTGACTAAAAAGAAAATGCTGAGTTGAGCTGGTGGATGGTTTTAAAATTAAGGATTTTGATGGTTCACACAGAATGTTGTCTCTTGTGGGGGGGGGGTGTAACTACTTAATTACTGCAATTGTTGAGAAAATTTGTAGCTCAGGTTGAGCTGGAAGGTTTGTTTTCAGACGTTTCATCACCATGCTAGGCAACGTCATCAGTGAGCCTCTCAAGTGCTGATGCTCTGTCCCGCTTTCTATTTATATGTCTTGGTCTGTTAAGGTGGATGATATCATTTCCAGTTCTTTCTCTGTGGTAGGTAAGTGGTGTCCAAATTGATGTTTATTGATGGAGTTCCGGTTTGAATGCCAGGCCTCTAGGAATTCACATGCGTCTCTTTGTTTAGCCTGTCCTAGGATGGATGTATTGTCCCAGTCAAAGTGGCGTCCTCCTTGGTCTGTGTGTGAGTATACTCGTGATGGTTGGTCATGTCTTTTGGTGGCTAGTTGGTGTTTATGTATCCTGGTGGCTAGTTTTCTGCCTCTGTCTGATGTAGTGTTTGTTACAGTCTTTGCATGGTATTTTGTAAATGACATGCGTTTTGCTAGTTGTTTGTATAGGGTCTGTTAGGTTCTTTAGCCGCTGTTTGTGTGTTGGTACATTTGTGGGCTACCATGATGCTGAGGGTCAGAGTAGTTTGGTAGTCATTTCAGTGATGTCTTTGTATGGTAATGTGACTGGAGTTTCTGGGCACATTGTCTGCTTGCTTGGATTTGCTCTTTAGGAATTGGTGGACTATGTTTATTGGGTACCATTCTTCTTGTATAAGTATTTTTCTTAGGTTGTTCATAGTTCCTGGGTGCTGTGGTGTGTGGTGGCCTGATAATATCCTGGTGCAGCTCAGTTTGTGGGTGTTGAGATAATTGCATCTGTATTTAAGTATCTGGTCTGTGTGTTGCTTTCCTGTAGACGCTGACCTGAAGTTCTCCGTTAACTGTTCGTTCCACTGTGACATCTAGGAAGAGGAGTCTGTTGTTTTCACCTCCTCTTGTGAATTCTATGTCAGTAAGGACATTGTTGGTTTCCTCTAATTTGTTCCATTTTGTAATGACAAGTGTCATCCACGTAGTGGATCCAGCGTTTGGGTTGGATAGTGGGAGGACTGTTCATTTGAGTCTCTGCATAACTGCTTCTGCTAAGAAGCCTGATATTGGTGATCCCATGGGTATTCCATTGATTTTGTTTGTCATTGAAGGTGAAGTGGGTAGTGAGGCACAGGTCTATAGCTTGATGTTGTCCTTGCTGATGAAGTTGGTGCTGTCTGGTGTTTGTGTCCTTTGTTCCTCTTGTAGTGTGGTCAGTGTTTCTTTTGGCCAGGCTGATGTTAATTGATGTGAATAGGGCTGTTATGTCAAAGAAGGCCAGGCACCATCCAGGGAACAGGAGAATCGACGCCTCGGGCATAAGCCCTTCCCCAGCGTCGATTCTCCTGTTCCCTGGATGCTACCTGGCCTGCTGCGCTTCTCCAGCGGCACATTTTCGGCTCTGATCTCCAGCATCTGCAGACCTCACTTTCTCCTGTTATGTCAAAGGAGACCATTATTTTGTCCTCTTCATCTTAGTGTCTTTGGTGTTCAGGAATTCTAGGTATTTTAGTTTTCTGTAGAGTTCATTGGCTAGTCTGCATGTCGGTATTTCAGATAGAGGCTGTGGGTCTGTGGGGAGCCCCTGGTTTGCATACTTTAGGTAGTGCATAGAAACTGGGTGAGTTGGATCCATCCAGTTTAATTTTCTTGGAGATCTGCCTTGTTAGTTTATCCTGATTTTATGAAGTTTCTTCAATGAAGTTGTGACATGGTTTTCTAGCTGTGTGGTCTATTTATTTACTAGTTGCGCTTGAGAGGGTGGGAGTGAATTGTCGTCTTAGCTGCTGCAACCTATGTGTTCTTGGCCATTAGGCAGACTGATCAGTAATTTGACCCACTACACTGAAGGAACAGCAATGTATTTCCAAATCAGGATGGTGAATGTTTTGGAGGGGAACTTGCAACTGGTGGTGTTCCCATGTATCTGCTGCATTTATCCATCTGTATGGTAGGATAGTTTGGAAGGTGCTATTTAAGGATCTTTGAATTTCTGGAGTGCATTTTAGACAGTACACACATCTACAGAGTGTCAGTGAGTGTGGATGTGGTACCAATCGAGTAGGCTGCTTTTGTCCTGGATTGAATCAAATTTCTTGAGTGAAGTTGCAGCTGCACTCATCCAGGCAAGTGGGAAGTACTCTATCACACACCTCTGCCTTTTAAATAGTAAACAGACATTGAGGATTCAGGAGATGAGTTACTTGCAGGATACGTGATCTGTGACCTACAGTTGTCGCAGCTATATTCAAATGGCTAATTCAATTCATTTTCTAGTTAATGGTAACCCCAGAATGTAAATAGTGGGAGATTCAGTGATGGTAATACCATTGAATGTCAAGGGAAATGGTTAAATTGTCATCTCATTAGAGAAGATCTTTGCCTGGCATTTGTGTGGCATGAATCAGACTTGCCACTTTTGGATAGAGAGGTGGATTTTGTCTAGGTCTTGCTACATTTCAACATAGACTGCTCAAATATCTAAGGAGTCATGAATGTTGCTGATCTTCGCTAAACATCCCCTGCCCCATCTCTGATCTTGTGGAGGTAAGGTGATTGAAGCACCTGAAGACAGTTGAGTCTAGGGTGCTACCTTCGGGAATCCTGCAGAAATGTCTAGAGCTGAGGTCACTGATGTCCCATTGCCACAACTGTCTTCCTACATGCTAGGTATGACTCCAACTACGGAGAGCTTTTGCCTGTTTCCCATTGATTCCACTTTTGCCAGCGCTCCTTAATGTGATATTCTATCAAATGCAGTACACGCACTCCTCACCTCTAGAATTCAGCTCTTTTGACCATGTTAGAACCAAGGCTGTACTGAGGTCAGGAGCTGGTGGCCCTGGTGGAACCCAAACTGGGTGTCACTGAGCAGGTGCTGCTTGATAGCACTGTTGATAATTGTTCAAAAAATGATTAATATTTCATCGAGACAACATAATCATGCAGCACGGTGGCTCAGTGGTTAGCCCTGCTGCCTCACAATGCCAGGAACCCGGGTTCGATTCCTGCCTCGGGTGATTGTGCAAACTCCACACATTCTTCCTATTCAGCATGAGTTTCCTCCCACAATCTAAAGATGTGCAGATTAGGTGAATTGGCCGTTGTAAATTGCCCATAGTGTTCAGGGATGCCTAGGTTAGGTGCATTAGTCAGGGGTAAATGGAGAGTAATAGAGTAGGAGAATGGGTCTGGGTGGATTACTCTTCAGAGGCTCGGTGTGGACTTGTTGAGCCTGAACGCCTGTTTTCACACTCTAGGGATTCTATGATGTAGTTAATGTAAGAAATCATGATCAAGTCTTGGATTTCTCCTAATCAGAAATTATTTCCTTGTGGTTTCTGTTATAAGAAGCCCAGAATCAATTAGTTTTGTCTGCTTTGGTTTAGCTTGTTTGCTCTCGGTCCAAGACTATCTTTGTTCCGCCCACTCAAAATTTTTGTCTTCATGTCTAACTGTGTTATTTGGATCGAGAACTTACAATTTCTTTCAGATTAGATTTGATAAAATTATTTAATTTAACTCGCATTTGATAGTATCTCGCTGCACTTCACATTATTTATTTAATTTCTGATCAACCATCTTTTTGGAAAATAATGGTCCCAAGTAATACTTTTAATCATATTCTTACCAATATTGGTTAATCTGAACATGTTAAATTCAACATATTTGGTTTCTTATCCTTATTTTTAGTAGAAAAATATCCTTCTAGCTTAGATCTCTTAAAATGCAATAATGGTTTCTTAAGTTGGCTAAAATGTGCAACGATAGTTTACACAATATAGCAAAACAACTAAGGTATTTTGTAAGAGAGAGAGAGAGGCTGACCAATCAAGGCTTGAGTTAACTAATTGAAAACTTGATTTAGGTAATAAATACTGGAATGTATTTCTGTTTTTAATCTGTTCAGAGGTGTTATTACACACCTCTGGAGCTGGTATGCCTTGAAGTGTTAGGGACACTACCACAATACGACAAGAGCTTTAGGAGAAAGTTTCACCTGTGGCCCTCGTGGGTTTAAGCTCTACTGCTTGTGGAGGTGAATGGGCCAAGTAGTTGAGTTTGGGGAAAAGAAAACAAAATCTGTTTGCCATGGGACTGAGAGGTTTTCTGGGTGGGCTGACATTAAAAATTGAGTGAGAAATTAGAACAATTTTTTTAGTCATGTTGCTGGCACAGAAGTTTGCAAATGTGCAGAATAGGAAGAATAATTAGCACTGCAGAATGTGGTAATATTTTAAGTGTACAGTTTGGGAGACTGATTAGCTGGGAGACATTGGAAAGATTAAGTCCTGTGGTGGTAAGAGAATGTTAAGTTTTTTTTTTGTTAAACATATTTAAAAATATTTAACATCCCCTATTCTCCCTTACCTGATTAGTTTGAGAGATCTCTTGCAATGGCACATTTTTTCCTAACTGGAAAATTAGCATTTTTCACTCCTTAGTAAGGAAGTTTGCATAAATCAGTTAACCACAGCTATTACTATAGTTGGAAGAAAATCTACCATTAGGTTGACTGTGTGTCACACAAGTTCCCTGTCCTTTTTTGTACAAAATGTTTATGTAAATCCTCTAATTTACTTAAAGAATTGGTCCACATTTAGCCATACAGCAAATGGTAGCAATAAACTGTTTAAGGATTCCAAATCATTGGATAAAAATTATTTAATTTTAATTTGATAGACTGTGCTTTTCTCGCCGCAGAATTCTTAGGTGGTTGCTTTGTATTTCTTCACTCGGCTTCTTGCCGTTAACAAAACAGTTATGGAAGTCATAAGAAAAGAAAGAGAGGAACACAAGTAGGCCGTCGAGCTTGCTCTGCCATGACTACACTTGGGTTTTGACTTTTTCTTACCTGCTTCCCCATATTTCTTAGTTCCTTTGGAAAAACTAAGTATCTGCTAATCTAAGCCATAACTTTCATCAGTGATCGAGCTCTACAGACTTTAGAGTAACAAATCCTTCACTCAAAGGGCTGTGAATCTTTGGAATTTCTCATCTCAGTTCTAAATGATTGATCCATTATCCTGAGACTGTCCTTCTTTGTTCTAGGATGAATATTTTTGGCATCTGTTCTGTCAAGACTTTTGGAATTGTGCATGTTTTGATCATGTTGCTTTTTGCTCTAAATTGCAGAGAATATAGAATCCGGTACTCAACCTTTCTTTATCGGACCGTCCTCTCATCACAGGGACCAATCTAGCAAATGTTTGGTATACTGCCTGCAGTACAAGTATTTCTTTCCTCAAATATGGAGTGCAAAGCGCACACTATACTCCAGTTTTGGTCTTGCCACAATACAATAATAGCATGATTTCTTTATTCTTCAAACCAATCCAATAGAGGTCAATGTGCCATTTGTTTTCCTATTACCTGCTGCATCTGCTTGCTAACTTTTCTTTCCTTGTACAAATGTACCCAAGTCCTTCTGAACATGAATATTTATGTATTTCATGCCTTTTGTTTTTTTTTTAAAAATCTACTTATGACTAAAGAGGATAATCTTACACTTGTTTCAAATTTTACTCCATCATCCACTGTGTAGTATACTTGGATTTCTGAAAAGTAATGGATAATTTGTCCATTCATTAACTTGTCTTTATCTCTTTTCAGCTTATCTGCATTGCCCTCATAGCTTGCATTCTGATGTCGCTATCAATCTCCGTAAACTTGGTTACGTTATTCCTACTCTTTAAGTGATTCATGTAGATTGTAAATACCTGGGGTCTGCTGTTGATCCTTGAAGCACTAGTCACAGCTTGCCAACTTGAAAATGCTCCATTTACCCCTATTGTTTACTTCCTGTTGTTAATCAATCACTTTGTGCTAACATATTACACAAGGTAAAGTATGTCATCTTATTTAATGCCTTTTGGGGATCCAGGTACATTACATTACTGGTACTCCTTTATCTACATTATCAGTTACATCTTCAAAAGCTCTAAATTTACCCCCAAATTGTTTCCTTATTGTGAAATAAGGTAATTCTTTTCTGATCATCTCCTGTTTTTCTAAATGTGTGGAGTCTTCTGAACAATAGATTTCAATACTTTATTGACTGATATGAGGCTAAGTGGCCCATAGTTTCCTGTTTTCTCTATTCCTTTCTTGAATCATGGTGTTATATTTGCTAACTTCCATTCTGTTTGGAGAATGAGAATTTTGGAAAATTGAAGTTAGTACATGATTGATTTTTGCAGTTGACTTAGGCTGTGGGTGATCAGGTCCTGGGGATTTCAGACTTTATTCGCTCAAGTTTTGCTAACGTTTTTTTCTCTAATTCCAGTAATTTCTTTGCTCTTCAAAGCCTCATGCTTACCGTCTTGTATGTAACTTTAATCTTCTACTGGGAAGATGGGTACAAAATATTTCTGCTGTGTTTGTACCATTTCTTAACTTCCCCATGATAAGTTCTCCTGTCTCTTTCTAAGAGCCCAACTATTACTTCAACTACACTTTTACTCTTTATGTATTTGTAAAAGCTTTTGCTGCTTGTTTGTATTTTTTCTACCTGGTTAGTTAATGTTCTATTTATTTTTCGTAGTATTAGTGACAATATGTGGTCATTTAACCTTGTTGCCATGGACTGCCTTTATTTAGCCTGCTTGCTTACGAGTTCTTTTGCCTTCGCTTCTGCACTCAGACTTGAAGTCCCCAGCCTTTGGTTAGCACTGCTGCCTCACAGCGCCAGAGACCCGAGTTCAATTCCTGCCTCAGGCGACTGACTGTGTGGAGTTTGCACATTCTCTCCGTGTCTGTGTGGGTTTCCTCCGGGTGCTCCGGTTTCCTCCCACAGTCTAAAAACATGCAGGTTAGGTGAATTGGCCATGCTAAATTGCCCGTAATGTTAGGTGAAGGGGTAAATGTAGGGGAATGGGTCTGGGTGGTTTGCGCTTCGGTGGGTTGGTGTGGACTTGTTGGGCTGAAGGGCCTGTTTCCACGCTGTAAGTAATCTAATCTCATCTTTTGTTTCTCCTCCTGCACCAAGTCAGCCATGCATCTGTCACCTCTCCTTCCTAGCTCCTATCATGAGCTGGCATTAAATCCTTGGCTCCCCCTAGTGGAAGTAGTTGTGATGTAGGTAGCTCTGGACGTCAGCTATAGGTGCATTGTCTAGCTTTTGCCACCAGATAGAGCCTTCAGGCAATTAAAACTTCGAGCAAGCAATTCTAACATTCTTTAGTGCTTTTTAAACTTACACTTATTTTACTTTGAAGGTTAATTTTTTTTTTAAAGACTAATTCCCTACAGTGTGGAAACAGGCCCTTCGACCCAACATGTCCACACCAACCCTCTGAAGAGTAACCCACCCAGACCCATTTCCCTCTAAGGCACCTAACACTATGGGCAGTTTAGCATGGCCAATTCACCTAAACCTGCACATCTTTGGACTGTGGGAGGAAACCAGAGCACTTGGAGGAAACCCACACACATACGGGGAGAATGTGCAAACTTCACACAGACAGTCACCTGAGGCTGGAATCTAACCTCGGACCCTGGTGCTGTGAGGCAGCAGTGCTAACCACTGAGCCAACGTGAATGTAGACACTTTGGAATGTACAGCATTTCAACCTAATGTTTTAACACTTGTTTTCTCTAGCAGATGTCTAAAATGTCTATTACTATGAATGCCTGGGGTTCTGTTTTAGCTCTACCTGGACCTTGTAGTACCTGTTCCCAGCCTGATTGTGTTGAAACATAGTCCTTGTTAATTGTAAGAACAGTTCTGTATATATTTCATAGACTCCTACTATATGATCATGTACAGAATCTTGAAGTGAAACATTCTAGTTTTATGTATTTTACATATGCGCCGCATGTGACCCATTGGGGAACATGATATAAGTATATATTAAGTACCTTTCAATTAAAATTACTTTTTCCTTACAGGGAAACATCTCCACTAAAAATTCTATGAACATGTTACTTGGACTGACGCAGAAACCATGGCAGTCGCTGTGCAATTTCTATTTCCGGAAATATGCCTTTGGAGGCAGTCAAGGCCATTACAGTGAGTCCAGCATGATTTCAGAATGCTCTTTGATATCTGTTCCAGTCCTTGTTTTTAACCATACCAGGTTTTTCTGTTTAATAGACCAGTGAGTTATACCTAACCAATTAAAATAGTTGTCTCACTTAGAACAGAATGTAACAGTATATTTTTTTGTTGAAGTATTTTATTTAAAACGGGAATTAAATTTAAACTCCTCCACTTTGATTATGTTAATGCATCACTGTTACAATCTGTTATTTTAAAATTTGACTTTGATTTCTTTACAGGAAACTGCTTTCCAAGTTTGAATTTTGTAAAAGATTAATAGTAATTTGCAGATGGTTATATCCAAACACCACAAAATCCAGTCAGATTCTAGCCCCCACCCACATTCTCTCTCTGATATATCGATGATCTAATCAGTGCAACTTCCCTCTTTACCAGAATTGGAAAAGTTCATCGATTTTTGCTTCCAGTTTCCACCCTGCCCTCATTTTCACCTGGTCTATTTCTGACTCCTTCCTTCCCTCCCTTGACATCTGTTTCTATTTCTGGCAATAGATTGGCCATTAATATCTACAATAAGCCCACCAACTCCCACAGTTACCTGGACTGCACATCTTTGCATGCTACTTCCTCTAAGATCTCCATTCCATTGTCCCAGTTCTTCCGTCTCTGTTGCATATATTCAGATGAAGCCCACTTGGGTAAGGGAGCCTCCGAAATGTCCGCCTTCCTCAACCAGGATTCCCCAGCACTTTGTCGGCAGGGTCCTCAACTGGGTCCGAACCATCGCCTGCACTTCTGCCCTCACCCTCTCTGTTCCCTTCTGCAACAGCAATACGGTTCCCCTTGTTCTTACCTACCACCTCACCAGCATCCTCATTCAGAAGATCATCAGGCACCATTTCCACCAAATCCAGCGAGAAGCCACCACCAGACACATTTCTGTCCCCCGCTTTGTCCACCCGGACACCCTGGTCCATCCATTCCCAACACTTCCCTGTAGCCCCGTGGCACCTTTTCCTGCAACCGACTAAGGTGTAGCACCTGTTCATCTGTCTCCAGTATCCAAGGGCCCAAATGTACTTTCCAGCTGAAGCAGCACTTCACCTGCATTTCCCACAATCTAGTCTACTGCATTCGCCGCTCACAATGTGGTCTCCTTTAACTGAAATATGAAGCCTAGACTGGGTGACCGCTTCACAGAACATCTATGTTCTGCCTGCAAAATAAACCCCATGCTTCCAGTTGCCTGCCATCCTGTTCCCTGGCCAACATCTCTGTCTCAGGCTCGCTGAAGTGTTTGAGCGAACTCAGCACAAGTTGAAAGAACAATGTCTCATTTTCTGCTTGGATACCTCTGGCCTCCGTCGTGATTTCAATAATTTTAGGGCCTGAACTCTTCCATGTCCCCTTACCCCACACACAGGCCTTGTAATCACATAGGTGGCATTACGCATTAACTGTTGTTTGTCACTAACAGTCCTCATTAACAGCTATTCACCCTCCCTCCTAGCCAGATCATTACCAACTCCTTTATCTGTCCAGCTATTCTTCTCTCTTTGGGCTCTAACTCTATCTATTGTCTCCCCCCCCCCCCCCCTCACCCCCAAACCACAATTGTCTGAGCTACCATCAGTTCTCAGGAAGGGCCACCAGACCTGAAAACATGAATGTTGGTTTTGCTTCACAGATGCTGCCAGAGCTTATATGCTTTTCCAGCTACTTTTGTTTTTGTTCAAACTTTATTAGAGATCATTATTTTAAGTTAAAGTGATCCTTGATCATCTTCAAAAATCCACTTTTAATACTCATAACCATGTCAGGTAGCCATGATTTTGTTGGAAAAATAAATGGTAATTGGGGAGAAAATCCTTATAGCTTTTAAAATTTAACAACCTTTAAGAACAACGACAGATTCCTGTATTAATTTAAATAAGCATCAACATTGCAACCTCTTACCATTTGAGTGGCCAAATTGAAGCATTTGGGCTCTTGAGGGGCTTCAGAGAGTAAGTGCTGACAGGATGTTTCCTCCATGGGTGGCTAGAGGGCCAGAGTGCATAGTCTCACAATAAACTGCACCAATTTAAGACTGAGATGAGGAATTTCTTGAGGGTTGAGTCTGTAGAACACCTTGCCAGAGAGAGCTGTGGAGACAGAATCGTTGTGTATATTTAGGCTGAGATAGATTCTTAATCAGAAGGGGGAATCAAGGGTTACAGGGAAAACACTGGAAAGTGGCCAAGTGGGATGTCGGATCAGCTATCTTCCAGGATCAAGGACTTGAACAGGAACTCCTGTTCTTATTCCTAAGCAATCATGTGTTTCTATTTGATGTTCTTAGAGAACATTTACACTCCAGTTTTAAAATCCTTGTTTGCAACATAAATTTGAAGCCAAGGAACAACTTCATTCACTGAGATCTGGATCTTTTTGACCAGTCTGCAAACAAGGTGATTGGCAAAAGAATGAAAGGTGCAAACTTTTTTGAAAAAACAAACTGGCTGAAAGGTTGGTGGAAGCAATGTTCTTAATTATCGAAAACCTGCCATTGACTGATGGACTGAATGATTATTCAGAGCCCTTCCTGATGAAGGGCTT
This sequence comes from Chiloscyllium plagiosum, assembly GCF_004010195.1. Taxonomy (NCBI): domain Eukaryota; kingdom Metazoa; phylum Chordata; class Chondrichthyes; order Orectolobiformes; family Hemiscylliidae; genus Chiloscyllium; species Chiloscyllium plagiosum. The sequence continues at coordinate 94,861,812 of NC_057710.1, read as the reverse complement.
TTGCCCGAAACATCAATTTTCCTGCTCCTCGGGTGATGCCTGACCTGCTGTGCTTTCCCAGCACCACCCTAATCTAAACTCTGGTTTCCAGCATCTGCAGTCCTCACTTTTACCTGCCTGAATGATTTTTCAGTACTGTTTAATTCTGATTTGTCTTGTTTTTGATTGTCCTACAAGAGGAAATCATTTCTCTGAATTTAACCTCTAAATAACTTTATTTTACCAATTCATCAGATCACTACTTAAATTTCTAAACTCAAGAAAATGCAAATTGTTTATGCAGACTGTACATAATTTAACCAATTCATCATGGTATAAATCTGGTTCACTTGCACAGCAGCATCTCCCAAGCACCTTTTTCTTGAGTGCAGTATTCAAAGTTCATGTGGTGCTCTAGATGATGTCTATGCAACTGAAATTTAACTTGATCTCCTTTGTGCTTGGCTCCCATGAACTAAAATCTAATATTGCCTGGTTGGGAAGTCTAGAACCAGGGAACAAATTTCAAAATAGACTGTAGAGTCTTCTCAGCACGAATAAGCCAATATGCCTAGAGTTATTCTCTCAGATATGCTTAAATATTTGGTGGAGAGATGTCATCTAACTTTCGAAATATATTCACACAAAATTGTTAAAGTACAGATTTGAGACAGCCCAGGGAATCCCTTATGGACTCAGACCTGTAAGCCTTTTTCTTGGTTCACCCCGGAGATCGTACTCTTTTTGGAAGTCTGGAATAAAAAAACCCTCTTACAGATTAGTTTAATTTTAGTGATCCCCTATATTTACCAATACCATCACTGTTAGAACATAGTTAAAAATCACACAACACCAGGTTATAGTCCAACAGGTTTAATTGGAAGTACGCTAGCTTTTGGAGCGACGCTCCTTCATCAGGTGATTGTGGAGGGCTCAATCGTAACACAGAATTTATAGCAAAAATTTGCAGTGTGATGTAACTGAAATTATAAATTGAAAAATTGATTGTCTGTTAAGCCTTTCATCTGTTAGAATACAGTGAGAGTTTGATTTCTTTCATGTGTAAATCACAAAACCCTTTTTTTAAAGTTGCATTCTCTGGTTAGCTGTTAACAATGGTGATAGCTAGACAATAGGTTGAAGATGTTAGCCCCCTGTGTTCTCTGTCTATGACCTGATGTTTAGATTGATTCTAATCTAAAAAGTGAGATAACAGAGTTTTACATAAATTCATGCAGTTTTTGAGCTCAGTTCTACATGAATGTATGCAGTTTTTGAGCAAAGTGCAATGTAACTCTGCAAGCACAAATTCACCACACAAAGAGCGTGTGGTGAGTGCAGAGTGTCTTAAGTCTGTGAGGGGGTGCACCCCCTCACAGACTTAAGACACTCTGCACTCACTACATGCACACCCCCACCGCAGACAGACAAAGACCCACATGCGCGCGCACACAGCAGGAATTTTCAGGATTGCTTCGCATGAGGTCACTGAAGATGTTACCTCCTAAGGTAATGAAACATCTGGAAATGAACCTCCAAGCTCAGTGAGCAAACTTATATCCAAAACCTCAACCTGAGCTACAAATCTTCTCAAAACTTGCTGAAATAGGTTGTCATGAGGAATAGTTGGACAGGCTAGGTTTGTTTCCACTGGACTTTAGAGGAGTAAGAGAGAACTTGATTTGAAACATACAAGATCCTTGATTGGGAGGTTTTAGTGAGAAGAAATGGAATCTTGATTAAGCAGGTCTATGAAAGTTTAGGGGTAAGTCGTGGAGTAATCGGGTCAGCCATGATATTATTGAATGGTGAAGCAGACTTGAGGACCCATAAGATATAGAGGCAGAATTGGGCCATTTGGCTCATTTGAGTCACTTCACACAATTAAGTCAAATGGCTTACTCATTTGTTTCATATCTTTAAAAGAAGTACTTAGAGGCAATGCAACTATATTGGGGGTATAGTAAATTGATTCCCTGGATGATGAGGGTTATTGTTGTTTGTGAACAGTGTGGTACCGAAGATGTCACAGGAAGATCTGAGATGCTGTGTGCATGGGAATTGTGTAGAATGCTATGTTGGTAAAGAGGTTTGTCTGCATAATAGTGCCCACCAACTATTGGCAGTATGCAAAATTTCAAGTTGAAGATGCAAATTCATTGTGTTGATTTGAAACTACCATTGCCATTTTCTAACTATGCACTCAAGTCCATATCCTGTCTTCAATTCATGCAACTGAATGCCAATGCAAATGGAAGCTCCCAACCGCTATGCAGTTTAAGGGGATCAGCATATCATCGTCACCGTCATCACAGTTTAAGTTTACCAGCTTGGATTCTAACCTGTGTTTTAGTGTTCTTAACTTTTGAACTGAATTTTTTGAAGTAATTTGGTCTTTTTGCATGTCATCTCTTGCCAACTTGCATCCTTTTTGCTGAAGTCTGTAATCTGTATAACATTTCAAGTTTTCAGTTCTGTTTTGTGCTTAACAAAGCCCTTATTTTGACATTTTCAGCACTCCAGTAATTTCACTGTGTTCTAACATAGAATCATTACCTGTCTGCTTCACCTTTTTTTTGTATCCCTGATGTATTCAGTATGATCCTGTAAATTCCAATGTTTACATTTGAATTACATTGTGTTCCTGTCTCTCTCAATTGTAAGTATAGTAATCATGTTACTGCACCAATAATCCAAAGAATGCATTTTTTAAATGCTACCATGGCAGTTTGAGAATTATATTCTACTTTTGTTTAAGAAGTTGGAGATAAGGTACTGATATTGGCAAAATTACGATGAAGCTGTTAGTTTATCATAAAAACGTAATGAGAAAATGGTAGGATTGGGCAGAGTCGGTGTTAATGGAAGGGAAGGCTCTCTTGACAAACTTGAATTTTTTTGAGGCATGCTACTTGTAGCACAAACAAGGGAAAACCAGTGGATGTGGTACATTTGAATTTTGATAAGGCCCCACATAGGTTAGTATGAAATTGCAAAGCATGCGATTGGGGGGAAAGGTAGTATATATTTAGAATTGGTTAATGAATAGAAAGCAGAAAAGGAATAAACTGTTCTCAGGATGGTGGGATATTACTAGTAGGTGTGGCAAGGATCAGTGGTAGAGCCATAGCTTTTCACAATCTATGTCAATGATTTGGATATGGTGATGAGACAAAGCTAGGTTGGCATATTAAGTTGAAGAAAATGCAAGGACATTGCAGAAAGCTAAGCAAATGGGCTAGATTGTGGCAGATGGAATATAACATGAATAAATGTGATGTTCACTTTGGAAGAGAAAACAGAATATTTCTTAAAAAGGTGGAGGTTCAGAAGTGCAGGTGACCAATGGGATTTTGGTGTCCTTGTCCAGGAGTCATTAAAAGCCTAGTGTGCAGGTACAGCAAGCAGTGACAAAGTGAAACAGCATGTTAATATTCATTTTGAGGAAATTTGAGAAGTAAAAATGTCTTGCTAGGTTGTATAGTGCTTTGGTGAGACCGCACCTGGAATGTTGTGTGTTTGTTTTCTTTATCCAAGGGAGGGTGTACTTGCTAGGAATGCAGTGAAAGTTCATCAGATCAATCATTCTGATTATCTTGAGGAGGTATTACAGAAACTGTGTCTGTATTCCTGAGAGCTTTGAAGAATGAGAAGTGAACTTGTTGAAACATCTAAAATTCTTACAGGGAGTGACAGAGTCCATGTAGATAGGATGCTTCTCCTGGCTAGTAGTAGTAGAGATATATAATTTCATAATAAGGGGTAGAGCATTTAAGATTGAGATGAAGAATCTACTGAGTGTGGTGAATATTTGAAATTCTCTACCCCAGTGACCTGTGAAAACCCAGTCATTGAGCATGTTCAAGTGAGAAATCGATGGATTTCTTGATGTCTGATATGAAGGAGTAAGGTTGTCGTGCAGGAAAGTGTTATTGAGATCAATCAGCTGTGATCTAATTGAACGGTGTGGTATCTGTGATCTAATTGATGGGCTGAATGGCCTCTGATTCATGTGTTCCAGTGTTTTTCTATTCCTCTGTCAAGGAAGAGAATCTTGTAGCTCTTACCAAACCTGGCCATATATGACTCCAGTCTCACTAGTGTGGTTGAGTTGGATTATTAACTAATATTTGAAATATATTCAATCTATTGACATAGTCAAAAATGTTGAAAACAAAGCGCATTAACATTGCAGATTTTTTTCTGAAAGCGTCCCTTAAGTTAAACATGGTAAGTGTTGCTGAACAAAGACCTTGGAGTGCAGGGTGATAGTTCCTTGAAAGTGGAGTTGCATGTAGACAGGGTAGCGAAGGAGGCGCTTGGTATGCTTGCCTTTGGTCAGTGCATTGAGTACAGGAGTTGAGAAATCATGTTCCAGCTGTCCAGGACATTGATGGGCCACTTTTGGAATACTGCATTCAATTCTAATCTCACTGTTATAGGAAGGAAGTTGTGAAGCTTGAAAGGGTTCAGGAAAGATGTAAAAGGATGTTTCCATGGTTGGCAGGTTTGAGCTAGAGGGAGAAGCTGAATAGGCTTGGGCTATTTTCCCTGGAGTATTGGAGGCAGAGAGGTGACCTTAAAGAGCTTTATAAATTCATGAGGAACATGGATAGGGTGAACTGCCAAGATAATTTCTTCAGGCTAGGGGAGTCCAAAACTAGAGCGCATAAATTTAAGTTGAGAAGGGAAAGATTAGATTCCATACAGCGTGGAAACAGGCCCTTCGGCCCAAACAGTCCACACCGACCCTCCAAAGAGTAACCCACCCATACCCATTTCCCTCTGACTAACGCACCTAACACTATGGATAATTTAGCATGGCCAATTCACCTGACCTGCACTACTTTGGATTGTGGGAGGAAACCCACGCAGACACTGGGAGAATGTGCAAACTCCACACACAGTTGCCCGAGGCTGGAATCGAACCCGGGACTCTGGCGCTGTGAGGCAACAGCACTAACCACTGCGCCGCCCTTTAAAAGGGACCTAAGGGGCAACGTTTTCACACAGAGGGTGGTTTGTGTAGGGAATGAGCTGCCTGAGGACGTGATGGAGGCTGGTACAACTACAACATTTTAAAGGCACCTGGATGGATGTGTGAATAGGAAGGATTTAAGGGATATGAGCCAATTGCTGGTAAATGGGACTAGATTAATTTAGGATCGTTGGTCAGCATGAACAAGTTAGACCAAGGGGTTTGTTTCCTTGCTGTGCAGCTGAGACAATGTTGAGAAATTCATGAAGGATATTCTCTACCTATTTCTGTAGTGTTTCTGTGTTTCTAAACAAATGAAATTTTAACTTTTTGTTTTCCAGATAATATACTGAGACTGCTATTGTTAAAGTGTACTAAACAGTCCTGTGGATATAATTTTTGCTCCAATATAATGACTGTTTGTTCTATCTCTGGAAATTGAGTGATTCAGAACTAAGAATTAATTATATGGTTATTTTTATTTGTTTTCAGTACGCAGAAGCGTTATGACCAACCCAAGTTTCTGGCATGGTATGCGTTTTAACCTACCAATCAGCACAGACATCCAGCTACGTTTATATTCCTCAGATGACAAAAAGGATGGAACCTATGAGTATGGTGCCAGCAGTACCTCCGCTTCCTTGGGAATGGAACCTAGCACTCAACAAAATTCTAAAATAGTTGGTAAAAATCACACTTCTATTTTGTAATTTGCTAGAGACCATGTCAAAGGCTCACTGTAACCAGTACATTTTTTTCACGTGCTTCTTGTGAATTAGCCGACATAGTTGGTCTGTTTTCCGGACTGCCTTTGCATTTGGCTTCATGTAACGTTGGGAAGAGTCATTGCTGCTACACAGCATCTGTAATGATATCAGCACCGCTTAAGTGTAATTAAACATTTCTAAGGAAGGACATTTATAGTTCTGTCCTGAGTGTTTATACTATGAAGAACATCAGTGAGAGATTGCATTAGTGAAGCACAATCTGATATGTTGGAATAAGCAGTGCAGCATTTTTGTACCTTGCAAAGTGTACACAAATAAAAACTTAAACCGCAGTTTAATTGTATGAAGTTAGTATTTCAAACCTGCAATTGCTCAAATGAATCTCCAATTGTCATTCTTAACTGCAGCAAGTTCATGCTACAACCATATGCTTTTAAGAACCGCAAGAACAGCGAATGCTGGAAATTAGAAACGAAAAAGCTCTGCAGATAAGGCAGCATCTGTGGAGAGAAATCAGAGTTAACATTTTGGGTCAGTTGACCCTTCAGAACTGATGGTATCTAGGGAAAAGTTGTTGTTTTTGCCAAAGATAGGGTGGAGGGAGTGAGCAAAGGAGTAAATGATAGGTGGAGATAGAGCCCAAAGAGAGAAAAGAACAATTGGACAGACACAGGAGTGGATAACCGTCATCTAGGAGAATGAATAGCTACTAATGCGGACTATTAGTAGTTAACATAGGTTGTGTGTAATAGCAGACCATGTGATAACAGGGCCTGGTGTGAGTGTGTTGGGATAAGGACATTGGAGAAGGGTTACATTCCAAAATTAGACCTCCCAAAATGTCCCACCTTGCATTTTCAGGATTAAATTCCATCTGCCATTGCCAATTTACCATTTTAAGGACGTAGTCTGAGACCACCCTCCTTATCATCAACAGCACCACCAATTATCGTATCATCTGCAAACTCCCCAGTTAAATCTTCTACATCTACATCCAAGTTAATATAACAAAACAGCAAAGGTCCCAGCACTGATCCTTCCATATGCTGCTGACCACAGGCTTCCGATCATAAAAACATGCCTCCAACATCATCCTTTGTCTTCTATTGGCTTTTATGTTTTGGACCAGCCTTCATGTGAGACATTGTCAAAGGCTTTACTGAAGACCATGTAAAAGACATCCACTGCACTACTGTTATCAATCTATCCAGTCAGCTTTTGAAAAGAATCAATTAAATTAATCAGACAGGATCTGCCTCTTAGAGTCATAGGGCATGGAAACAGACCCTGTGACCAACTTGTCCATATTGACCAGATATCCTAAATTTAGTCCCATTTACCAGCATTTGACCCATATCCCTCTAAACCCTTCATTCCATACATACACCACCCTCTGCATGAAAAAGTTATCAATTAGGTCTCTTGCAAATCTTCCCCTTCTCACCTTAAAGCTACACCCTCTCGGTTTGGACTCTCCACCCTCAGGAACAGACCTTATCCATTCACCCCTCCATGCCCATCATGATATTATAAACATCTATAAGGTCACCCCCCAGGCATTCAATGCTCCAGGGAAAATAGCTCCAACCTATTCAGTCTCTCCCTATAGCTCAAACCCTCCAAAGCTGACAACATCCTTGTAAATCTTTCCTAAACACTTTCAAGTTTCACAACATCCAATAGGGAGACCAGAATTACTCTCAATATTCCAAATGTGGCCTAACCAAGGAGTAACCAATGTCCTGTATAGCCACAACATGACCTCCCAATTCCTATACTTGGTGTACTGACCAATAAAGGCAAGCATACCAAACACCACCAACTCCACTTTCACGGAACTATGAACCTGTACTCCAAGGTCTCCTTGTTTAGCAACACTCCCCAAGACCTTATTAAGTGTATCAGTCCTTCCCTGATTTGCCTTTTCGAAGTGCATCACCTCCCAAATTAAACTCATCTGCCATTCTTTAGCCCATTGGCTCATCTGATCAAGATCTTGTTTTATTCTGAAGTAACCTACTTTGTTATCCACAACACCTCCAATTTTTGTCATTTGCAGACTTACTAATCATACATCCTCCTATGTTCATGTCCCAATTATTTACATAAATGACAAAATAGTGGACCCACACCGATCCTTGTGGCTTACTGCTGGTCACAGGCCTTCAGTCTGAAAAGCAACCCTCTGCTACTACCCCCTGTCTCTTACCTTCAAGGTAGTTCTGTCCAAATGACTAATTCTCTCCGTATTCCAAGTGATATAACCTTGCTGACCAGTCTACAATGAGGAACCTTGTCAAGTGCCTTTTTCAAGTCCGTATAGATCATGTCCAAAACTCTGACTTCAACTTTCCTCTTCAAAAAGCTCAACCAAGTTAGTGAGACTTGTCCATGTGCAAAGCCATGTTGACTAATCATTCCTTGCCATTCCAAATGTGTGCCAATGCTGTCCCTCAGGATTCTCTCCAAACACTTGCCCACCACCAACTTAGAAACAAAAAAATTTGCGTTGACTATCCCTGCCGTTCCAAGTGTTGATTAATCCTGTCCATCAGAATTTTGTCCCGTAACTTCTCAACCAATAACATCAAACTAACTGGTCTGCAATCACCTGGCCTGTCCTTGTTGCCATTCTTCAACAAAGGACATACATTACTCTCCTCCAGTTATCTGGTACTTTATCGCTGGTCAGCGAAGTATTAAATATCTTCACCAGGGTCCAAGCAATAACCTCCCTTGCTCCCAGATCGGATGGGATATATCTCATCAAGACCTGGGGATTTATGTACTTTTATGCCCACTAAAACATCACAAATACCTCCTCTTAACATGTTCTAGAACCTCACCATCCTAACTGAAATTCTCAGTTGCAATGTTTTTCTCCTTTGTGAATACAGATGAGAAGTATTCATTTAAGATCTCACTGGCTGCGCACACCGGTTATTCCTTTGGTTTCTAATAGGCCCCATTCTTTCCATGGGAATCGTTTTACTCTTAATTAAAATATCTTGGGATGTCCTTGATCCTATGTGCAAAGGTGTTTCCTTTGCCCTCCTAATTTATTTGCAACTCCCTAGACTCTATATCTTTAATGGGATTCTGTTATTTTTAAGAGACTGTACAGAACATATGCTTCCTTCTTTTTCTATCAAACTCTCACTATCACTTGACATCTAGGGTTCCCTGGATTTGATACTCTTGCCCTTCAATCTTAGGGGAACACTAAACCCTGGATTCTCACTATTCTTTTAAGATTCCCATTTTCCAAATATAAACTCACCTACAAATAGCTTATCCCAGTCAGATCCCGTCCAATGATATTGAAATTGGCCTTTCCCAAGTTTAGACATGTAACTTCTACACTACCCTTGTCCCATTTCAGAATTATTTTGAAACTTAGAGTTAATGTCACTATCCCCAAAATGTTCACCCAATGAAACCACTTGATTGACTTTATTCCCTCTGATTTGGTCTAGCACAGCCCCATCTCTAATGGGACTATCTGTGTGCTGGCACAAAAATCTCTCCTGTATGCAGTTAAAAGTTCCACTCCTTCTAATCCTTTCACACTCTATTGATTCCAGTTAATATTAGCAAAGTTAAAATCTCCTACAATATAATCCTGTTTCTTGCACACTTTTGTGCTTCATCTATGTATCTGCTTTGTCTCCCTTTGACTTTTGGTAGGCCTGTAATATAATCCCAACAAAGTAATTGCTTCCTCCTTATTTAAAAGATATGCCCAATGACCTCATTTGAAGACACTTCTTGGACATCCTCCCTCATTACTGCAGTGATGGTTTCCTTTATCAGTAATGCAATGCCCCCACCTCTTTTCTACATTCCCCACCTTCCAGTGTGCTTGAAACTTCTATACTTTGAAACGTTGAGGTGCCAGCTCCCTTCAACCATGTTTCGGTGATTCTAACAATATCACAATCCCATGTATTTATGAATGCTCTTAAGTTCATCTGTCTTACCAATCATGCTCCTTGTGTTAAAATATGCCTTAGTTTTTTGGACCTCCGATGCACCTTATGCTGTCCACACATTCTCTGGCCTGTGGAATTGGGCGATTCAGCCTGTCAAGTTCACACGTAACCTGCCACAGAGCATCGTACCCAGACCTCCCACCCCCAGCTCTATAACCCTGCATTTCCCATAGCTAATTCACCTAGCCTGCACATCCCAGGAAATCATGGGCAACTTAGAATGGCCAGTCCACCTAACCTGCACGTCTTTATACGACTGTGGGAGAAAACTGGAGCACACGGCAGAAAGCCACGCAGGGAGAATGTGCAAACTCCACGTAGCTAGTCGCCCAAGGATAGAATTGAACTCTGATCTCTGGGTGATGAGGCAGCAGTGCTAATAACTGAGTCACCGTGCCACCCTATGAATGGTTTCCTGTCCTACATTGCATAAACTGCAACGTTTTAAATCCTAATACTATGGTATTGTTATTAAAGAAGGGAGTAAGGGGTAAGCAAGAAACTGTATAAAATGTTAGTGCTTTCCATCTCAACATAAGCTGCCAAATCTGCTGAGTTTCTCCAGCACTTTTATTTTTGTAATTCTGGCATAGATTTATGTTTATTTATTCCATCTATGTAGGAAGGTAAGCCGTGAAGTATACATGTCTACAAAAGGATATAAATTGTTGTATGAACAAATATCTGGCAAATGTAGTCCAGTGTAGGAAACTGTAAAATTGTCCATTTTTGGCAGGAAGAATAAAATTAAAGTATATCTCAATGGTGTGACATTGCAGAGTTCTGAGATTTAAAAGGATCTTTGTGTCCTAGTACACTAACCACAAAATGGTAGTATGCAACTAATTTGGAGACGTAACAGAATATTATGTTTATATCACGGAGAACTTAACACAAGGGCGCAACATCGAGGGCCAAAGGGTCTGTACTGCGCTGTATTCTTCTATGTTCTATGTTCTATAAGTTGGGAGTTAATGGAGCAATTATAAAGGCATTGGTGAGACCACTTGGATTATCATTGAAAGAAATTGTCAACACTGTACATAGTACTCCCAATGAAGCCTTGAAAACCAAAGGTATACAAACAGAAAGGAGCAGGCTACTCAACTCATTGCACTTTCTTTACCATTTAACATGATCATGGCTGATCAGTGATCCCAATGCCATAATCCTGCTCTGTCTCCATACTACTGGATACCAGTAATCTCTTGGAATCTTATCCATTTCTTCTTAAACCTTCAGTCGCTTGGCCTCCACAGCCTTGTGTGGTAAAGAATTCCACAGGTTCACCACTGTCTGAGTGAAGGCAAATGGCCTGGAGATCACGAGAACTTAAGATGCTGGAAAATCAGACTCTATGAAGTGTGGAGCTGTGAAAAGCCTGCATATCCTGAGAGAACTCATTCCTGTCTTGGGCCACCCAGCCAGGGGAAATGTAATTTGTGCATCCAGTCTGCTCAGCCCTGTTAAGTTTTTATACTTTTTACCGAGATCCCCACCTGTCCCCCAATCTTCTGAATTTCAGTGACTGCACATTTAATTGACCTATTCTGTCCTCATGACAAGCCTGCTATCCTTGGAATTGGTCTGATAATCCTTCTCTGTAAGTCTACTGTGGAAAGTATATTTTGTTTCTAGGGCGAGACCAGAACTGCATACACTCTCCGTGTGTTCTCACCAATGTCCTGTTTAGCTGCAGTCACATATCTTTGTTCCTGTAGTCCTCTTGTAATAACGTACCATTTATAATCCTGACAGCATACTGCACCTGCATGTTTGTTTTCAGTGACTAGTGTACAAGGACACCTAGGTCCCTTTTGTGCATCAGCATTGTGCAATCTATCACTATTTAAATACTGTCATTCTGATTTTCTGACTAAAGTGCATAACATTACACTTAACCCCAGGTATCATTTCCCCTTTCTCAAATCCATGTTGATTGTATAATCCTGTTGATATTTTGAAAATCTCCTGTTATCACAGCATTTGTAATGAACTCGACTTTTTTTTCCCTACTACTAATTTATCTATAAGTTCCTTTTTACACTGAGTTACATCTGTCAGTCTTCAATTTGATCTGTTCTATGTTCATAGGATTTTAGAAGCTGACATTCAGCACACTTCCTACCTCCTTGGCCACTACCTTTTAATATCCTGCAGTGTAGACCACCTGAGCCTGAGGATTCATCAGCTTTCAGTCCCATTAATTTCTCCCCTAATTTTACAAACATTAATTTCCCCCAATTCATCCTCCTCGATCCTTGGTTCTCCAGTGTTTCTGAGAGGTTAACTGTTGTCTTTTATGAAGATAGAGCTAAAGTGGTTGTTTAATTTCTCTGCTGTTTGCTTGTTCCCCATTATTAATTCCTGTTTTATACTGGGGGCCACATTTATTTTCATTAAGATTTCTCTTTTTACACAAAAGCTTTTGCAGTTTGCTTTTATATTTATTGAAAGTTTGCTGTTCTTCTATATTCTTTTCCTCTCTTGGTCCCCCTTTGAATTGTGCACTGCTGCCAATCCTCAGACTTTCTGCTTTTTCTAGCAGCATTATAGGAGTCCTCTTTGGATCAGATATTATCCTTAATTTCTTCTGTAAACCATGGTTGGACTTGTCATGTTGTTTTTGTTTGAAAAAGATGTACAATCAAACATGTTCCCAGGATGGTGGGACCGTTCTTTGAAGAGAACTTGGGTATATTGGGCCTGAATTATCCAGAGCTTTAAAGAATAAGAAGTAAACTTATTGAAACTTACAAAATGCTCAAAAGGATAGATGTAGGTAAGATGTTTCCTTGGGTAAGGAGTCTAGAACCAGGGGTAGAATTTTAAAAAGCATGGCAAATGATGGAATATGAATTCAATTAAAAAATCTGGAATTAATAGCATAATGTTGACCACAAATTCATTGTCAATTTTTGGAAAAACCCATATGGTTCACTTATGCTCTTTAGGGAAGGCAACTGCCATCCTTTACCTGTCTGGCCTACATGTGACTTCAGACCCACAGCAATGTAGGTGACTCCTACCTGCCCTATGGGATGGCCAATAAATGCTTGCCCAGCCAGTGGTGCCCTCATCCTGTGAATGAATTGGGGGAAAAAAAAGTAGCTTTTCAATTCCTAGTCTCCTTGATGTTGAAGTTAAAGATGGAAAAAAAAGAGCAGCTTCCTGCTCTTGCTCAACAAATGATCAGTTGTTTCACTCTGAACCAGTGCAGTCTGATAATTAGTTTTAGATTAATACCCGGAGTGGGTGTGTTACCTTATGCAGGCAAGCTGGATGGACCAAGTTTGTATCCATTGTGTTCAGAAGAATAAGTGGCTTGATTGAAACATATGAGGTCATGATGGAATTTGACAGGGTGGATGTGAAAAGGATGTTTCTTTTGATGGTAGAATCTATATCTGAGTTAACTATTTCAGACAGATGAGAAATATTTTCTAAATTGAGTGTTTTGAACTTTCCTCTTCAAAGGCGGTGGAGACAGGATCTTGGAATTTTTTTTAAGGCTGACCTAGAGCAATCCTTGATGAGCAAGGGTGAGGTTATTGAGATAGACAGACAGGAAAATTGGAGTAATCAGTTCAGTGATCATATTGAATGGCAGAACAGGCTGGAATGACGAGTGTCCCAACTCCTGAGCTTAGTTCGTATCCTTTTCCACATGTTTCTGTCCCTGAAAAATTGTGCCAAATTTTCCTTTGCCTTACCGCTAGTTCTGCAGAACTGTCTATTAATCGACTTTTTGTCTTTTTACTTTCCTGCCCCCTCAAGTATGTTAAATCCATTTTGTGACCAAGCTTTCCAATTCCCCTAATTAACATATTGTGGTTTGACAACTGCTTCTAGATTTGTTAGCGCTCTCCCATTCCTCTCAACAAAATACTATGATGTTTTCATGCTAAAATATGTAACATAGGTACTTTTGGTTGCAATTACTGTATTATCTGTAGGTTTTAATTTTTAACCTGAATGTTCCTGTTTCCTAAATTTATTTTAGCAGCTCCAGGGTCCAGTGCTTCAAGTCAACCTACTTTGGAGCAAATCCAAGTGAAAGGTAAGCTACTTAATTGTGGACTAATTAAATAGCAGTTAGAGTCTGCGCATGCTGTTGTTGACTAATCTAGAGACCACATGAATAATCCAGAGAACGTGATTTGAAATGAAGTGTACAATGCAGTTACACTTCTGACATTCTGTGTATCCATTGCCCTATTTAGTACTTTCCAAATTCTAACCATATTGTTTTAATGAAAGCAGCCAGTAGTGATTCGTTTACTAGTAACAGTCTAATCTTCATTCCTGGAGATGTCCCAGATGGATTCCTCCTCCAATGCCTTCACATAGTTCCTTAAAATGTGGTAGCCAGAAATTTGTATAAAATGTTCCAGCTGGGACTGAACTAGTGTTTTATATAGGTTTAGCATAACTTCCAGGCCTGAACCCTATATCCCAGATGTTTATGGTACTGCTTTATTAACGTCTTCCAAGGTTTGAATATGGTTGTGCTCTGGTTTCTTGCACTCTTTTAAAATTGCGCCATTTAAATTGTACTGCTTCTTCTTATTTCTGCCAAAATGCATCATATGACCATTCCATAATCCTAGCACAGGATTGTAGCACAAAAGGTGGTGATTCAACCAGTTTGAACTTTCTGCAAGAGCAGTCTGCCAGTACCATTTTCCACATTCTTTCTTGTATTCCTGCAAAATGTTCATTTTCAGAAAATAATCGACAACCTTTGTGGAATTTACGATCAAATCTACTTCCCCAATCCCCTCAGGTAGTGCATTGCAGATGCTGAGTGTTCAATGCATTTAAAAAAAAATCTTTGCTACTTGTAGCCTTTTTGGTTCTTTTGCCAGTCACCTTAATTTGATGACCTCTGGCCCTCAACCCTTTTGCCAATGTGAACAGGTTTCCCTTATCTACTCGGTCCACATCACTGACTATTTTACATTTTTGTTTATTCATTCATGGGATGCGGACATCACTGGCTAGGCCAACGTTTATTGCCCATTCTTAATTAGGAGTCATTGCTGTGGGTCTGTAGTCACATGTAGGCCAATTTCCCAAAAGAGATTTGTGAACCAAATGGGGGTTTTGTTGACAATCAATAATGGTATCATTTCCTCTTATTTCCAGTTTGTTTTAATTGAACTCAAATTCCACCATTTGCCATGCGTCCCTAGAGCATTCCCTGCATCTCAGGATTAACAGCTATCACCTATCACAATCGACCACTGTTTTAAGGATGTCCAGCTTCTCCAATCTATTCCTGAAACTGAGTCCTTCGTCCCTGGAACCATTCTTGTGTTTTTTTTTTGCACCCTCTTTGGCACATTCACCATCTTTCAAAAGTGCATTGCTCAGAATTGGAATGCACTTGTGGGGCTATGAACCAGTGTTTTATAAAGATTCATCTTAACTTGTTTTTGTTCTCCTGATTACAAAATCCATTTTCATGCATACCATGTGAACCATATTCTAAACACAATTCAACAATTTGTACATACAAAGCCTCCAATTTCATAGAACTCAACAGCACAGAAAAAGGGCTTTGGTGCCTCAGGTCTGTGCCAGTCAAAAGCAAGCACCTAACTGTTCTATTCCCATTTTCCAGCACTTAGTCTACAGCTTTGTATGCCTTGACATTGTAGGTACGCATTTAATTACCACTAAAATGTTATTTTGGTAATGTTACGAGGGTTTCTGCCTCTACCATCCTGATGGGCAGTGACTTCCAGATTCTTGCCACTTCACTGAAGATTTTTTTCCTCATCACCACCTTTCCCTAACTTTAAGTCTATGCCCCATGGCCATTTATCCCACCACTAAAGGGAAAAGCCCCTTTCTGTACACGATATTCATGTCCCTCATAATGTTATACATCTCAATCAGCAACTTCCTTAGTGTCTTCTGTTACAAGGAAAATAACCCCAATCTATCCAATATATCTTAACTAAAACTTTCCAACCCAGGCAACATCCTAGTAAATCTCCTCTGCATCCTTCCCATTGCAATCGCAACCTTCCTATAGTATGGATTCTAGAATTCCATTTGTCACTGATCAGCCCATCTGTCCAGTACTAATATATTCTCCCATAATCGAAGGCCTTTTTCCTCACTATTTACCACTCCTTCAATTTTCACATCATCGATGAACTTCTACGTTAGGGTCTAAATCATTTAGATATACCATAAACAGCAAAGGCCCCAACACTGATCTTTGCAGAACTTTGCTGGACACTGGCTTTTAATTATACAAACATCCATCACTCAACCATCACTCTTTGCTTCTTGCCACTCTGAATCTAGTAAGCCAAATTTCTTTGCTATCAGTCTCCCATGTGAGACCTTATCAAAAACCTTGAAATCCAAAGCAGTTACGTCCTGTGCCTGTTCCTCTTTTTAGAGTTGTATCCCTTATTTTGCCTTTCCTCGTTCTTTCTAACAAAATAGAATACTTCACACTTCTTTGCATTTAAGTTTCATTTGCCGAGTATTGTCCATTCCATTAGCCCATCTAATTCTCTTGAAGTCCATCTTTATCTATCTTGTAATTTGCCATTATTAAAAAAATTATGCCACCAGATTCATACTAATGCAAGGCAGATGCAAAATTCTCACTTAGTACCTAGAGTTGGAAATCATAGTCGGCTCATTCAATTGATTGAGTACATGATGGCAGAACTTGGGTGCAAATCATCTTTAGGATCCCCATGTAATCCATCTCTCTTTTTTATGACAGTTTATCTATTTAGATGCCTATAGAGGTCTTTGACAGCTACTGTAAAGGGGAATTCGGTCTCTTCTCATACTTGGTCTGCCTTTCTAATTTCACTTTTCCCACTTCATCTCCGCCCTTTTTATTCAACCTTATTCCCTTTGGTAATATCAGCCTGAAATTTGTCACGTTCACCCTTTAACTGTTCCATCTTTTTCTCTCTCTCTTCATCAAGCCACTCTTAGACAATGCACCTAAATTGCAGTCACTCTTTCAGAATTAATTGTTGTTATTGGACTTCAGTAAGGCATTCAATAATGTTCCCCATGGGAGACTGGTGAGCAAGGTTAGATCTCATGGAATACAGGGAGAACTCACCATTTTTGGATGCAAAACTGGCTCAAAGGTAGAAGACAGAGGGTGGTGGTGGAGGGTTGTTTTTCAGACTGGAGGACTGTGACCAGTGGAATGCCACAAGGATCGGTGCTGGGTCCACTACTTACCATTTATATGAATGATTTGGATGTGAGCATAAGCGGTATTGTTTGCTGATGACGCCAAAATTGGAGGTATAGTGGACAGTGAAGAAGCTTACCTCAGAGTACAATGGGATCTTGATCAGATGGGCCAACGGGCTGAGAGGTGGCAGATAGAGTTTAATTTACATACTGAGGTGCTGCATTTTGGGAAAGCAAATCTTAGCAGGACTTGTACACTTAATGGTAAGGTCCCTAGGAAGTGTTGCTAAACAAAGAGACCTTGGAGAGCAGGTTTATAGCTCCTTGAAAGTGGAGTTGCAGGTAGATTGGATAGTAAAGAAGGCATTTGGTATGCTTTCCTTTATTGGTCAGAGTATTGAATACAGGAGTTGGGACATCATGTTGCGGCAGTACAAGACATTGGTTAGGCCACTGTTGGAATATTAAAAACAAAGAAAATTTACAGCCCAGAAACAGGCCCTCCGGCCCTCCAAGCCTGAGCCGATCCAAATGTACTGTCTAAACCTGTTGGTCAATTCCTAAGCATTTGTATCCCTCTGCTCCCCACCTACTTGTGCATCTGTCCAGACGTATCTTAAATGAATCTACTGTGCCTGCCTCTACCACGTCTGCTGGCAACGTGTTCCAAGTGCCCACCACACTCTGAAGTAATTGCGAGCAATTCTGATCTCCTTCCTGTTGGAACGATGATGTGAAACTTGAAAGGGTTCAGAAAATATTTGCAAGGAGGTTGGCAGGGTTTGAGGATTTGAGCTATAGGGAGAGGTTGAATAGTCTGGGGCTGTTTTCCCTGGAGTGTCGGAGGCTGAGGGGTGACCTTATAGAGGTTTACAAAATTGAGGGGCATGGATAGGATAAATAGGCAAAGTCTTTTCTCTGGGGTGGGGGAGTTCAGAACTAGAGGGTATAGGTTTAGGATGAGAGGGGAAAGATATAAAAGAGACCGAAGGGGCAACGTTTTCATGCAGAGGGTGGTGTGTGTATGGAATGAGTTGCCAGAGGAAGTGGTGGAGGCTAGTACAATTGCAACATTTAAAAGGCATTTGGATGGGTATATGAATAGGAAGAGTTTGGAGGGATATGGGCCGGGTGCTGGCAGGTGGGACTAGATTGGGATATCTGGTCAGCATGGACGGGTTGGACCAAAGGGTCTGTTTCCATGCTGTACATCTCTATGACTCTGATTCTTGGATGTTCCTTGTCCTTTTCTATAAATAATCTTTTGGTACTACAATTACTGTTCTCTAAAGGTCGCCCAACTGCTACTTGACTCACCTTTTTGTTTGAATTTGCAGCAGTGAAAACTAATGGATAAAATTACCTGAACATGCATGCAAATCACTGCTGTACTCAATATTTTGTTAAAATCTCCAATTATAAGTCCTTCTGTAGTAGAGCACATATTTACAAAAGAACAGATGACTATGTTCCTCTATCTGTGTTTTAAAGCTGAAATGAGCTCTATAACTTTGTATTCTGTTACATTGTTGATGTCACAGTCATGGGTTTCACAGATTTCATTGTGGGCTACAATTTTGAACTGTTTTAGCAGAAGCTGCTAATCCCATGATCCTCCTGTACAGAATGAATATGTTAGCGAGTTTTTTGAGAAGTTTTGTAGCTCAGATTGAGGTTCTGGATGTAAATTTGTTCACTGAGCTGTAAGGTTCATTTTCAGATGTTTCTTCACCATATTAGGTTATCAGTGAGCCTCCGGTGAAGCACTGGTGTTAGTGACCTGCTTTCAATTTGTGTTTAGGTTTCCTTGGGTTGGTGATGTCATTTCCTGTAGTGGTGACATTTCCTGTTCTTTTTATCAGAAGGTGGTAAATGGGGTCCAAGTCAATGTGTTTGTTGATTAGAGTTCTGGTTGGAATGCCATGCTTGTAAGAAATCTCATGTGTGTTTCTGTTTGGCTTGTCCGAGGATGGATGTGCTGTTCCAGTCGAAGTGGTGTCCTTTCTCCTCTTCTGCATCCTTGCATACAAGAGAACTAGCCACCAGGATACATGAACACCAACTAGCCACAAAAAGGCATGACCCACTTTCACTACTATCCTTCCTTACAGTGGAGGAAGGACACCACTTCGACTGGGAAAACACAATCATCCTAGGACAAGCCAAACAGACATGCACGAGAATTCCTAGAAGTATGGCATTCCAACTGGAACTTTATCAACAAACACATTAATTTCGACTCCATTTACTACCTTCTAAGAAAAAGAACAGGAAATGACATCACAACACAAGAAAACTTAAATACACAAGTAGAAAGCGGTCGCTAACACCAGTGGTTCACCGGAGGCTCACTGAAGATGTTACCTAGTATGGTGATGAAATGTCTGAAAATGAACCTTCCAGCTCAGCGAACAAACTTACATCCAGAATGAATGTGTTCTAAAGGGTGAGACCAGCTTTTCAAGGCCACTTGCTAGAATTTGGTTTACATGACCTCAGATGGTTCATTGATTCATATAACATCAGTTTTTGGACTACATTGAAACGTTATCTGTTACTGAGACAGACTTCTTTCGGTTGATGCAAAATATGTGATATGACAGAATGCATTAGTGAAGAATTCTAAGCCTTTAAGATTTATTCATTGCAGATGCTTTATAGCTAAAGCATGATGTAGTTTATCTTTTGAAACTTCTGACAGCATTTTGCATTGCAGCCATTTTTGTATTCAGTATTTCCAAAGCTTTCTTGAGTATGTAAGGAGCTTAGGCCGTCAGTAGGAGATAGTGAGTGTGTGTGTTTAATATATATTGTGTGTACTCTTACGGCACAGTGGTGAACCCTCCTGCTAACTCAACAAAACACCAAAGCTCACCTCGCTTCGTAATTTGTTAGAGTTTGAATGACCGGGATCTACCCAAATTCCACTATTTAACTCAAAGTGAACATTAAACAACAATTATTTACAACTTCAAGTCTCCTTTGTTTAAAGATTTGTTATCTACCTTCCACTCTATAACAACATACTGATCTGATAAAGCCCCTATTAAATTTACAGCAAAACAATTTTCAAAACCAAACAGTGGCTGTCGACTCTCCTCTGTTTGTACATTTAGATTAGATTCCTTACATTGTGGAAACAGGCTCTTCGGCCCAACAAGTCCGCACCGACCCCCCCGAAAAGCAACCCACCCACACCCATTCCCCTACATTCATCCCTGACTAATGCACCTAACACCATGGACAATTTAGCATGGCCAATCCACCTGGCCTGTACATCTTTGTGATTGTGGGAGGAAACCAGAGCACCCGGAGGAAATCCACACAGACACTGGGAGAATGAGCAAACTCCACACACCGTTCCGAGGCAGGAATTGAACCAGTGTCCCTGGTTCTGAGGCAGCAGTGCTAAGCATTGAGCCACCGTGCAGCCCCAGAGATCTCCCTGGATCATCATCTTCGGTCTTCTGCTGCAAAAATGTTTTATAGGAAAAAGGCACCTTTGACAGAGAGTGTGGTGAATTTATGGTGTGAATTTATGGTTTGAATTTATGGTCTTCAATAGGGTATCTAGGTATCCAAGCTTAATGCTTAAAATGACATCTCATTTGGTTTTCTGATGTCATTATAGTGGAGTTGACCAAGTTCCTGTTGTCGGTTTCCTGTAGAAACAGTATCATCTCTGTTTCTGTCCCCAGATATGTTATTTCTGCTGCTGGCCTGGTCAGCTTGTTTCCTAAGCTCAGGAGTACTTAACCTTTAGTCCTGTTTAGCAACTTTATTGTCTTATTTTGATATTCCTTTAAAGAAAAAGGTTTTCTGAGAGATACAAATCACCTATTGCCTTCTGGTACTTAATTTCAAGAATATCAGTTTGTCACATCTGATTTTTTGCGCACACACCACTTTCGAATTGAGTTCCATGTATTATCTGTTTCTTGAGGACATCAGGTGTGTATGACCTAGCGTGCTTGTAGGAGAGGTATTTGTGCCTTACTTCTCAGTTGAGCTATGAGGTTGCTTGCTCCCCACTGAAACTTGTACCCCCAGCAGAAGGTCAAACAGGAGTTAGGTTATTGTTATTATTCACACTGCTTTTAATTAAATATTTGTTCCCAATGTTTTTCAGTTAAAGCTATTCTGAAGAAGAGAGATTATGGGTCCACATACACTCAAAATAATTTCATCACTGGCGTGCGAGCATTGAATGAATTCTGTTTGAAACCCAGGTATTTAATTACATTGCTAACAAATTGTTTTGGTTCTTTCAAATTGATGCAAAATATTAGGACAAAAAGACCATCTAAATATACTGATTCATGTACTTTCAATGGAGAAAAGGTACATAAATGTGGCACATAAATCAAGAATTGGGTTATGAAATCTGCTACACAAAAATCTTCTTGATAAGAATTGAATTGAGGGGGATCTAAGATGGTGGCGATCTGAGAAGATCACACAGCAGAGCTTCGCATCGCAGCAGGAGCAGGATGGTCCTTTAACCCGCCCAACCCAGGTCTTCAGGATTTCTTGGGGCGTTGGAAAGATTGTGGAGCCCCAGGAAACATTTAAAAATTGACTTGCCTGTATTTTCAGCTGTCCAGAAATGCCTAAAAAGGGAGGAGCAGCATCCGAGGCCAGGTCTACAGCTCAGCCTGCAGCAGCCTCTGAACCGATTTACTCTCCAGGACCTGGTGAACCAGCTCTTGAAATCTTGCGAGATGCTGGGGAAGCAGATTGAAGAGAAGCTGGCTCCAGTCTCTCTCATGCTCCAGAAGCATGAGCAGCAGCTAGGAGACCTGGAGAAGAGGACGGATGAGGTGGAGCACAGGGTCACAGTGGTGGAAGCTGATGCCAGTTCATTCAAGGATGAGATCCAAGCCCTGAAGACGCAGGTTCGTAATTTGCGTGACCAAGTGGATGATCTTGAAAACCGGGGCAGGAGAAAAAACATTTGGATCATCGGTCTGCCCGAGGGTAAGGAAGGTGAGCGGCCTGCGGAATTTGTTGAAATTGGCTTCCAAAATTCCTTGACTTGGAGACTGGCATGAGAGGCTTGAAGATAGAGAGGGCTCACCAGGTCGCAGTGCGGAGGTCGGGTCTGGGTCAATGCCCTCATCCTTTCCTGGTGCGGTTCCATCATTACCGGGATAAGGAGAGAGTCATGGAGGCTTCCAGACTCCAGGGGAAGGATCCAAAGGCCCTAATTTACGAGGGGTCTAAGATCATGTTTTTTCAGGACTTTTCAGCGGTGGTGGTCCAGAAATGAAAATCGTATGATGGTGTCAAGAGAAGACTGAAGGAGCTTGGGATTCAATACTCCGAGATATCTGGCAGTGCTTCGGATCACCTTAGATGGATCCATGCATCTCTTTGACACATCGGAGAAGGCAAGAGACTTTGTTGATAAACTAACCTAATTTAAACAATTGTAGTATGTATAAATATTGTTGCTTGGGTATGCGTTTATCATTCTGTAAAAGAAATGGAGGAAATCCGTTTGGAGCTTTGTTTTTCCCCCTTTTTTTAACCTCAGTTTGAACCAAATTATTATCAACAATGTCTGACGGTGGTTAAGATGTACGTTTTAAATTTCTAAGTTAGGACATACCAAAGGATGGGTGGGGTATTTATTCCCCCTTTTTTAATAAAAGAATGTGTTTTTTTATTCATATTGATATTCTATGGGGTATTTATTCTTTTTAGCTTGTGCTTGTGATGCACTTCTAGCTGGGAGAAGTGAAGGTGGTTGAGATGGTTAGATGCCTATTTATGGGCAGTTCAGGACGGGTAGTTGCCCCTTCCGGGCTGGGGGTGAGTTCCCCTATTCAGCGCTATTGGCGCTTTATATGTTGGTTTGTTTTCTGGTTTTTGTTTTTTTTTTATTTTTTATTTTTAATAATTTTGTATATTTGTTAAATGTAGTGGTTTTAGTTTATGTAGTCTTTATATTTGGTGGACTATGCGACACTAAGGCTCAGCAATTTGTGGTTCGGGTTCCTCCTCCCTGGAATTTAAATGTAATTGCAGAAGATTATGGTTCATGATTTGATTAAATGGTGTACCTGGAATGTCAAGGGAAGTCACTCACCAATTAAGAGGAAGAAGGTACTCTTGAGCCTTAGAAAGGAAAAGGTGGATATTGCTTTGTTACAGGGGACACATTTGG
The DNA here is from genome assembly GCF_004010195.1 of Chiloscyllium plagiosum. Taxonomy (NCBI): domain Eukaryota; kingdom Metazoa; phylum Chordata; class Chondrichthyes; order Orectolobiformes; family Hemiscylliidae; genus Chiloscyllium; species Chiloscyllium plagiosum. The sequence continues at coordinate 94,838,778 of NC_057710.1, read as the reverse complement.
ATGACAAGGTGCATCTGAAATTACAGGAGAATGGCTTTGACTGAGTTTATTTTTCATCATTTAATACTAGAAGTAGGGGAATGGTTATATTGGTTAGGAAAAATCTCTCATTTAAATTGTTGGAATGTGTTAAAGACACATATGGGAGGTTTGTAATTCTTAAAGCCTTGATAAATGGGGAAGAATATGGTATTTTAAATGTTTATTGTCCCCCAGCTCATCCTCTTAAATTCTTGGTAGGTACTTTTTCTAAACTGAAAGATCTCCAGTCTCGGCACATCATTATAGGGGGAGATTTTAACTGCCTCATTGACCTCAGTAGACAGGTTGCCCAAAGGTCCCTCAATACTCTCTGCACAAACTAAACAGTTATTGGGTTTGTGTGGGGAATTAGGGTTGGTGGACGTCTGGAGGTGTCTCCACCCTACAGGTAGGGATTTCACGTTTTTCTCCAATCCGCATAGATGTCACACGAGGATTGATTTTTTTTTTTCTCTGACCCCTGCGGTAACCCTGGATCTGGTGGCATCCTGTACGATTGGTAATATTGCAATCTCTGATCATGCTCCAGTGTACCTCATGGTTAAGATTAAAGATGTTACAGTGGATTCAAGGTACTGGCGAATGGACCCCTTTATTCTCATGGACAGTAAGTTTGTGGAGTATTTCTCTAGGGAATTTCAGGCATTCCTCGGCATCAACATAGGCTCGGTTGATAGCTCATCTGTTCTCTGGGAAACTGCCAAAGCTTATGCCAGGGGGTTAGTTATTTCATATTCCACCAGTAGGAAGCCGCAGAAGGGTGAGCAGCAACATCTCCTTGAAGCACGGTTGAAGGCAGCCGAGAAGGCCTATTTTGACAGATCCTTGTTGGTCAAACTACAGAGGATTACGGCACTGCGGTCTGCACTAAATTCCGTGCTTACGCCAGACGGCAAAGAAGGAGCTGGCTTTTGCAAAGCAAGGGTTATAAGAGCATGGTGACAAGCCAGGTAAATACTTAGCATACCTTGCCAGAAAGAGAAGTGCCCCACAAACCATCACAGCGATTCGTGGAGGGTCTGGGAACCTAACGTGATTCTAAAAAGATTAATGTGGCGTTCCAGAGATTCTACTCTGTTATATCAGTCTGAGAATTATGAGGAGGGGCAGGCCAAAATGGAATCCTTTTTTAGAGATCTGAAGCTCCCGGGTGTGACTCCCGAACAACAGTCCTTTCTCAATGTCCCATTATCAGAGCAAGAAGTGCAGAAAGCTGTGAGGCAGCTTCAGAGTGGATAGGCGCCCGATCCTGACGGACTTCCCAGTGAATTCTATAAGGAATTCATAAGTATACTGTCAGGCCCAATGCTGAATATGTTTAATGATTCATACAGTCATGATTGTCTCCCACCATCTCTGAAAGAGACCAATATTTCACTTGTCCTTAAAAAAAGGGAAGGATCGGGAAGACTGTGCTTCATACAGGCCCATCTCGCTCTTAAATGTGGACTTTAAGATCCTCTCTAAGGCTCTTGCGTTAAGGCTGGAGACTGTTACCTTCTATTATTAAAGAGGATCAAACAGGCTTCATAAAGGGTCGCAGATTCTCCAATAATGTTAGGAGGCTGTTTAATGTAATTCAAGCATGCCAACAGCAGTCAATACAAGGATTGGTGATTTCTTTAGATGCAGAGAAGGCATTTGAACGAGTTGAGTGGCCGTACCTTTTCTATACTCTAGACCGGTTTGGTCTGGGCGAAGTTTTCATAAGATGGGTAAAGGTTCTCTACAGTGTACCTCTCGCAGCAGTCATTCCCAACTGGGTACGATCAAGCAATTTAAATATTTCTAGGGGCAGCCGGCTGGGCTGTCTCCTTTCACCATTACTTTTTACGTTGGTGATTGAACCGTTGGCAGAGGCCATTCATGGGGATCTCAATATATCAGCTCCAGAAGTGGGGTCAAAATTACGTAAGATCTCGCTGTATGCAGACAATGTTCTAATTTTCTTGGCAAATCCAGCAGTTTGTGCCTTGCCTGATTCACACGTTTGGTGCTTTTTCAGGGTATAAGATTAATTTTGCTAAATTAGAGGCTATGCTTATGGGTGGTCTGACGAAAGAGTTGGCTCTTGAGAGTGACTATAGATTCCCATTTAGGTGGTCACGGGGTGGGGGGGGGAGCGGTTTGTGTATTTAGGCATATTCATTACTCTGGTTCTGGATTGGCTGTTCAAAGCCAATTTTACTCCATTATTTGAAAAAATTAAACAAGATCTCCAAAGATGGGAGGCACTTCCAGTCTCATGGTTGGGTCGGATAACCCTTAAGATGAATATTCTCCCTCGTTTGCTATACCCGATACAGATGCTCCCCCTGATTTTCAATAAACAAACGCTCAGGAGACTGAACGGTTGTTCAGCTCCTTTATCTGGCACCGTAAATGGCCCCTCACTAAATTAGCCAAACTGCAGTTGCCTCTCAGATTGGGAGGAGCAGAACTTCCGGACATTAAAAATTAAGCTCGCTTTTGACCTACATGAGTGGGTTTGTGGGGACCCTCTTTCAATATGGCTAGATATCGAAGCCTCCCAGGCAAGGTGCCCCCTTACCAGATTGTTGTTTTTGGACAAGGTGAGGACAGTTAGGGAATATTGCCATAACCCAATAGTCATCAATACTGTTAAAGCATGGAGCGCAATTCGGCAGAGGGAAGGTAATATTGGCAAAACATCTTTGTTTAGTAGGTATGCCGGGTTTTCAACCGGGTATGATAGAGTCGGGATTTAAACGTTAGGCAGCTAGGGGTATACCTTGCATGCTGAAAATGTGTTGTTGGAAAAGCGCAGCAAGTCAGGCAGCATCCAAGGAGCAGGAGAATCAACGTTTCGGGCATGAGCCCTTCTTCAGTATACCTTGCATGGGTGATTTATTTGAGGGAGATGTAATGATGTCCTTCAATCAGTTAGTACGGAAGTACGAGTTACCTAATAGAGACCTCTTTCACTTTTTTCAAGTTAGGGATTTTATTCAAAAGACCACACTTTTGACTGATCTCGACAAATCTGACATGGAAAGAGGGGTACTAAGGGCTAAGAGTATACTCTGTCAGTACTTTATATCTCCAATTGGGGGGGTGCCACCTCATGAGTCTGATAGACTCTGCAAGATATGGGAAAGAGAGCTGGGTGTTGAAGTTTCTTCAGAGGCATGGGAGGATATTTGGGAGAATGCAAGGAAGATATCAATTTGCAATAGGACCCATGCTTTACATTTGAAGATTCTCCACAGTGTCCACTTAGCCCCAGACCGTTTGTCAAAATTTAAACCAGGGGTATCTTCAGCATGTCCCAAGTGCAAGTTCTGCACAGGCACTCTTACCCATTGTCTTTGGTCTTGTGACAGGCTTCAAACATATTGGAGTGCTGTGGTGGGTGCAATGGAGAGGATTTTAGGTATACGGGTGGAGAAGGACCCTATTTCTCTCCTTTTGGGCCTACCCATTGTATTTCCTGCAGACGCGCATAAGAAAAAACTTTTCAGTATTCTTACGTTTTGTGCAAGGAAGAATATCTTGCTAGGTTGGATATCCGAAAAACCCCCAGGCCTATTGGGTTGGCGGAAGATTGTTATGGAGCATATTCCCCTGGCTTTTCTAACAAATATGGTACACCACAAAACTGAGAATTTTTACAAGACATAGCAACCCTTTTTGAAATACCTGGACTCGGATTTATCTGCCATACTAACAAGGGCTTTTATATAGCCGTAACGATTGTTTCATGAGTCCACTGTCCAGGGAGGAGGAGCTGTGAATCTGAGTGTTTTCTTTGGCTGAACTGAGTTATTACTGTTTATTTGTTTGTTGTTAGGTATTTGTTTATTTAGTTAAATAGCTAGTTTAGGTTTTTTAATTTTAAAGTTCTCTATATATGTTTTATACATATAGGAGGGTGGGTTGGGGAATTTTTTTTATTATTTGGTTTTAGTTTTGTACTATTTTTGTACTGTTTTGAATTTGTAATATTTTAAAATCTATTTTTTCTTAATAAAAATGTTATAAAAATGAATTGAGAATGCAGTCATATGATTAAGTTTCAAATGGAGCCTATGTTTAGCCAAACTTAATGGATGCTAATATCCTGTTCTAAGGGATGCTGGTAATTGAAGTTCTGTATTTTGGTAATCTTTCTTTTCACTTTTGTGGCCTGCGCGATTAGCTTGTGTTTTATGGTATGTAATGTTCTATTTTTTAATCTCCAAATATGATGTCACTTTTTTTTTTACTTTCTGCGACTCAGCAGAGTATAAGGCTTTGGTTCCAAACTCCCACATTATATATAGATTAGTGTAGCAACTTGCCAAAATCCATTCAATAGTAGTTTTCAAATCTGCAACCTGTACAGTTTAGAATTACAAGGCAACAAATGTGGGAACATCATATTCAAGTTTCCTTCCACCATCCTGACTTATAACTGTATCACTGTATGACCTCTGCCACTGGATAAATAATCTGGCACACTCTTTATAATACCACTGGGTGTACTTTCCCCTGTTGGACTGCAACCACTCAAGAAGATTGCTCATTATTACCAGTTCAGGACAATTCGGCATAAGCACTGCTCACATCTATTTGAAGGAATAAAATTAAATTGGTTGCAATATGCTGTACTGCAATGGTGTACATAGTAAACCGTTTTGATAAAGCTCTGACATTCTCACTTTGCCCACAGTGATCTGGAACAATTAAGGAAGATTAAACGGCGAAGTCCTCATGATGATACAGAGACGTTTACTGTATACTTAAGATCTGATGTAGAAGCCAAGTGGGTATAGATAATTTTTATTCCTGAACTAATGGCATATCAGCATTTATTAACTTTAATGACTGTGTACTTAATTTTGACTTTGAGACACCTTCTTGCATTATTTTCTTAATTTCAGCTAAATTCCTTCATATAAAGTCATGGAAGCAGTATTGTTAAGACTGCAAGGAGAATGAAGTGAGGAATTAAGTTTGCAGCCTTATGATCTTTTGTACTAAGTGTAAATGTTCTAATGTTCCATGCCATTCCTCAGTTAACTATGTTCTGAGGAAGGGTCACTCAACCTGAAACATTAACACTGATTTCTCTCTACTAATGTTACCAGAACTGCTGAGATTTACCAGCATTTTCTGTTTATGCCTCAGTTAATTATGGCAGTTTAGCTATGAAAAAGAATAAATCTAAGCTTTGTTTTTTTGCTTGCGGTAATAGTCCCCTTTTACTATGCTGATGTTCTACAATGCTTCCCTTTCTTCCATTTTACCCATTATAACATTCCAAGTGAGGAGTCTCATGTCTGAAATCAGTAGAATATTGAGATCAACTGGTTTTCTCAGTTAAATAGAGTAACTTTTGTGCTTGAATATGTGAGTAAACTGTCTAAGTTTTGGTATTTCCATATCATTTTTAGTTTTGGAGAATCGGCATAATGTTTGTTGGAAATTCAAAACTAATGCATGCAAGTAGGGGTACAGGTGTGGACTGTTATCTAAGGAGTTATGTATGTGAATGCATAAGATTTAAAATTGGTGCAAGTACAAATTATTATGAAGGTGTAAGGGGTACTGTACCTTTTGAGTTAAAAGCTAGCAGAACTACCTGACAGCACTAAGTCTTCAGAACAAAATATAATGTAACCTTTTGGTCCAGTAGCTAGGGTAGCTGGTGCCTGAAAACTACAAAACCGATTTGAATTAGGCCAATCAGTTTGAATTATATCCTGAAAAATACCAAACTCCAATCAAGTTTGAATTTAGTATATTGACAATCTTAAAGGCCAATCACACAATCTGATGCTTTGGATGGTATAAGACTGGTGAAAATTGAACAGTTGAGAGGAGAACTGCCAAGCTACCAGCATGTACAGACTGCCTGAAAATAGCTCTCTTAAAAGTACCTTTATCGATCAGTAACCTGTGAAACGGAAATCCCTAAGAAGCAGGAAAGGAGACAGAGGAACATATAATGAGAAGATTCAACATCTGGCTGGTTTTGACAATTTGAATTTCTGGTAAATCTTAATAGGGGGTTTTATTGGGCTCGTATTGTAGAAGGGGAAGGTAAAAACATAAGCGAGAGGAAGGAGTTGTAAACAGCAAATTGTTCTCTGTTATACTTTAAGAAATAAAGTTGTTAATTTTTACTTTAAATAGTTCTTGACCTCTCGAATTTTCACAGATTACTGCACAGGATAAATCTTTTCTATGTTGCTGGCTTAAATTAAGCAGGAGAGTTACCCCGTGTTGTAACAACATTCAGGTTAAAGTTATTTATTCACTCAGGATGTGGGAGATATCGGGAGTCTTTAGAGAAAACAATTGTAGTAGCAATGTTATTAAAATACATACTGATAGTAGAAAGGCTTTTAGTTTAGGCATTGAAACACTGAGTAACATGATGGAATTGCTGAGGATGTGATACTTGAGAGCTGATTGTATTACAAAGCTGATATGATGTACTAGGATTGTATAAAAATGCAATGCAGTGAAACTTGGAAGCAATATAAGGGAAAATAGTCAATTTTGACAAGGAAACAAAACAACTCGAGTGATAAATAAGTTCTTAGAATGATTCGGCAGCATTGTTATTTAGTGATGAGTAATGAGCCTGTCAGGTTCCCACACTGGCAGATTGTGAACAATTATCATAACGTTAGAATTAGAGAGACTGATTTACAAGACCATTTTTTTTTAAGAAAAACATTTGGCTTAATTTCTATAGGGATAGAACTGGAAGCAGAGAAATTGTTTGAAACTTAGACCACATTGGAGTACTTTGAATACTTCTAGTACTCGCTTAATAAATAGGCATTATTATATCTGGAGAAGGGACAGAAGTATTTTCTACAATTATACAAGAAAGGAGAGGTGGCTGTCAGGAAAGATTGAAGGATCAAGGGCTATTTATTTGGAAAAGAGACAATGACGGGTTCTTGAGTATGGAAGCATTTCATAAGGCAGGTGTTGAAAAGATGTTTCTACTTGTGATTGACACCAGAGCCAAGAGCCATAAATGTAGCAGTCAGCAACAAATCGCACTGTTGCTAGAGAACCCTACAGCATATGGGAAATATTCAGTAGTAATTGAAATCAATATCACTAAAAATCAAAGGCTCAGTTTCTGTGGTAAAGTGACCATAATTACTGGTAACAGTTGAGATACATATCAAACTAAAAATACAAGCTTGTAACAAAAATATACATGGGAAAGTGAAAATCCAGCCAACATGGAGAACAGTAAAAGTCAAAAAGGATATAAAAGTCTGAGGTCCAAAAACTTAGATTAGTCAAAGCTATCAGGAAAGGATTATTTTTTATTATATTAAGGAAAAATTATAAAGAGTACTATGAGCCCAGTAAAGATTGTTGGTGAGACAAGATAGCTAATTAAGAACTGACAAAACTTAATTTTGTAGCTGCTTTGTCCACTGTGAAGATGAATACAAAATACAAACATTGTAGGGTTTTTGAAATTAAGCCCAGGGAGGCACTAAGTAGATTTATTGTTAAATTAGAAATAGTAGTGAGAAAATATTGAGACTTATAACGTATCAATCTTTAGGAATTGATGGTCTACACCCTGAAGTCTTAAAACAAATAGGTGAAGGTATTGTAGGTGTATTATCCATGACATTCCAAAGTTCTCTATATTTGGTAATAACGTCCTTCTTTGCACTTGAAAATTAAGTGTCAGTTCTATTTAAGGAGTCAGGAAAGAAAGTGATAACTACAGACCTCTGTCTAACATGGTGGAGGTGGACAGAAGTATAATTTCACAGAATCAGAGTTGTGGCAGTGCAGAAGGAGGCCGTTTAGATTGTGCTTGCATTGGTTCTGTACCAAGTGCAAATCACCTGCCTTTTCCCCTTCACACTGTTTCTAACCAAGTAATCATCCAATGACTTAATAAAATTTGCTTCCACCACATTTCTAGACAGTGCATTCTATACCCTAACTACTGGCTATGTGAAAATGTTTTTTTCTCTTACATCACTCTTGTTTATATATCACTTTACATCTGTGCCCTCTATTCTTTTCTTTTAACATTTGGGAACAGCTTCGTCCTATCTACTTACTCCTGCCTGCTCATGGTTTTGAAACCTCAATCAAACCTCCTCTCAAATGCCTTGTCTCCAAGGAGGACAGTCTCGGCGTCTTCAATCTATCTTCATAACTGAAGTTTCTCATTTCTGGAACCATTCTTATAAACCATTCTTATGCACTATCTCTAATATATTCATACATTTCCTACAATGAGGTGACCACATTGCCGACAATACTTCAGCCTGATGTTGATCAAATGTCCTGTACAAGTTCAACATCACCCATGTACGTTATGCCCCGTTACAAAAGCTGAGAGCACTGAGTGTTGTTTTTTTTTTAAACTCTCACTCCACTTGTCCTGCCTGGGCTTCAGTGATCTGTGCATTGATTTAGGCCACACTATTTTGAGCATTTGGGAAAGAAAGCAATTCAACACGGGTTTGTGAATAGTAGATTATATCTGATAACAGAATATTCTTGAAACAGCTTATTTAGAAACATAAAATCATAGTATTTTATAGTCCAGAAGGAGGCTATTCTACCCATTGTCTATACTGACTCCCGAAGAGTTTACCCAAGTAGCTCTCCAGCCCTATCTCTATATTCTTTAAATGCACTTTCAAACATATATCCAGCTGTCTTTTGAAACCTCCTGTGGAATCTGCCTCCACCACTCTCCCAAGTAGCACATTCCGAATCCTAACACCTGAATAAGAAGTTTCTACTCATGTCACTCCTAGATCTCTTGCTGGCAATCTTGAAATTGTGACCCGTAGTTAGTGACATAAAAATTTCTTAAAATTAACTCATTTTTTAAATTTAAATTTCAATCTTCAAAATCCAAAAATTATCCTGTTTTAGCCTTTTGAGGATTTAGCTGTAGTATGTTATAGAGATTAATGACTGTTTTGACACTTGTGAAATGAAATGATGGCCAAATTAAGACAAGTTCAATCATGCTATAGAAGTTATGCCAGTTCAGATCACTCCATTGACATCACAAACACTGAAGATATCTGCTTTATGAAGGCCACAGACTCTGGTAACATCGTGACTATTTATACTAAAAATTAATGCTCCAGAACCAGTTGATCCAAGCAGTAACTATTTGAATAGTTTACTCTCAAGGATGGAATGCATTGTTGACCATGCATTAAATGGAACTTTATATATGACAACAGTGACTACATTCCAAAGTGCTTCATTGGCTTTAAAGCACTTTGCAACATTAGTGAGTTTTGAGAAGATTTGTAGCTCAGGTTGAAGTTCTGGATGTAGGTTTTTCTCGCTGAGCTGGAAGGTACATTTTCAGACGTTTTGTCGCCATACTAGATAACCTCTACAGTGAGCCTCCAGACGAAGCTGATGGCTTTCCATCTGAAGAGCATATGCCTGAAACGTTAATTCTCCTGCTCCTTGGATGCTGCCTGACTTGCTGTGCTTTTCCAGCACCCCCACACTCTATTCTAATGAATAAAAGCCTACTTTGCTTATCTGTTCATGGTTTGTGGACCCCTTCATCCTAGGAATCAGTGGCACAGTGGCAGTTTTGAACTGCCTCCAGTGCCAGTACATCTATTCACAAATGGAGATCTAAAACTGTATACAGGACTCCAGGTATCATCAACTGCTGGTACAGTTGTGACAAACTTCTCTTATTAATCTGCAACTCCCTGGCAGTAGAGAATAGAATTCCATTTGCCTACTTAATTACTTGCCACATACTAACTCATGTTTCATGCACAAAAACACCCAGATCTCTCTGCACTGCACTGCACTTTTATTTTTGGAACGTGTCTCCATTTAAATAATACTGTGCCTTTGGTTTCTACCTCCAGGATTCTTGCCCAGGGTTCATCTTCTGTTCTTTTGTTTCTTTTGCTTCTACTCTTTTTTGTTTTATTTTATTTTTGTTTGTTTTTCTTGTTCTGTGGCAAGTTGGTTGGCAGCGAGATGGGGCCACAAGCAGAGTGGTGGATTTGGCTCCTGGCGATTGGAGGTGGCAGCTGCAGCAAGGACATCCTCGTGATGTTTGGGACCGGTGGCAGTAACGATCTTCCAACGATTGGAGGCAGTGGCACAGTGGCAGTCGATTCAAGGTGGCAGCACTGACAAGGCAACATCTGCAGCCAAAGCAGGACTCATGGTGTGTTGGCAGCCTGACCTGGCAGTGGATCCAGGGACTCTTGATGGCAGTATAGCCAGAGCAGGGACTCCTGACCTGCAGGTTGCAGTGTGTCCAAAGTGGTGGTTCCTGGTGTAACAGTAGCAGCATGTTTATGCCCAGAGCAGGGGTTCCTGAGATCATTGAGGCAGCAGCGGTGCTGGGGACTTCTGGTTGCATTCGCGGTAGGCCTGAAGTGAGGCGGCAGCAGCAGAGTTGGGGACTCCCGGTTGTGGGACGTATGTGGGTTCAGTGGCATCAGCGAGGTGGGCCCAGTGGTGACAAGGTGGCACCTGAAGTGTGGCAACTCCTATGGTGGGTCCAGAGGAAGTGGCTGCGAGACAACAGATCTCTTTCAGTTACTGGAGGCTAGGTGCTAGAATGGACCCGGTTAGAAAGGCTGTTATTCTGAATTTCTATATTTCTTGATTTTTCTAATATTTTTCCTAAGAATATGTTTTTAAGAATCTGTAACTCTGTACTTTTATACCTAAGATGGCGTCATAACGTGGCAAATTGTAAACTTTTCACTGTACTCATTTGAGTGCATGTGGCAGTAAAGCTTAGATTAGATTCCCTACAGTGTGGACACAGGCCCTTCGGCCCAACCAGTCCACACCAACCCTCAGAAGAGTAACCCACCCAGACCCATTTCCCAGCTAATTCAGTTCTTTTGTCAGAGCCTGCTTTGTCCTTTCTTCTGTAATTCCGTTTGTTTAAATTGAACACGTTTTGAGACCTGAACATTCTCCCTCAAACTGAATTTGAAATTCTAACATATGATTTCTATCCCACTAAAGAATTATTAACTATATAAGATCTCTTGTTAACCCTACCTCATTACACATTATAGGTCGTTCTCCTACTACGCGCATTTCGTAAATGCGATTTGGCTGTTAGGTGATTTGTGAATTGTGGACTTCTTTTATAATTCAAACTCCCTTTTGCTGTTATGCAGTTCTATCCTTTGTATTATCAGCTGGCTGTGATTTATTCTGCTGGTGCATCTATTGCAACAGGTTGTTTTGTGTGGTTTTTTTGCTTCTATCAACAACTAAGATGGGGAAGCAAACATTGGAATATTTTGCTGGAATGCTTACAGGGATCATGCATGGAGTTAGTGGGGTGGGGGCTGAGGAGCGGAAATAGAGGGGGAAATAGGGAGCGAGTAAAGGTGCAAATACAGTGATATCCAGTGAGTGTTAGAGAGTAACCAGGACCTTTTGTTTAACAGCGGCTCAGTTGTTGGCTATCTGAAGCTTCAGTACGGTGACTTTGCAAGTGGGGGCTGTATTATGTATGGAAGGGGGAGGTGTGAAACTAAGGATGGACCACTGGCGACCCTCATCTCTCCCCACCCCACCTATCATCAAGTAATGGCCGATCCAAGATCACACAGTCTCAGTTTGAAAGGCGGGGGGATGATCTGAGAGTCTCAGCCCCTCATTATCTCTGAAACTAGGGACCCATCGAAACCTCCAGCCATTCAGAGGATCCCAGCCCTTTAGCTTCCCCCTCAAAAAAATTTACACCAAAAAAAATTCCAGAAGTTTCACAATGTTTGAAAGTAGAGAGCTGGGTTCTGGACAAACTCCACAAGGAACAAAGAATACAACACTATGTTGGGAAATTTTCTTTGTAACAACTTGGCATTTCCGTAACTGACTAGAAATGGGCGAGTTCACTAAACCGGAGCCCCTAACACTGTTTTTCCCATAGGCCCCATTACTTACTTTGCATGACTTTCTATAACACGATGTCACACAGGAACGCAACTACTGCATTATAGGAGAACTACCTGTACTAGATTTAAAGTAGCCTGTTCCCTGGTAGGTTCTGCACCATACTGCTGCAAATGCTTTATATTTGTGTTCGCTGTTATTCTGCGTGCTCCTGCTGTATGTACAGTAACTAGAAGCAAAACATACATATATACATCCTAAGAGTGCACTATGCTCTGTATAGCCAATAAGAAAGTTAATGTATTCAGCCTATGTTTTCTGTCACAAAGCACATTGCTATCAATTCCTTAACTTCTGCAAGTAATATCACTATTATATCACTGTAACTGTAAAGAAGTGGAACAAAAGCTTTCCAAACACTTTCATGAAAATTATTTTCACTGACCAATTAATGAAAACAATTTAATAATTGGAAATATTCAAATATTTGCAAATATTTACACTCCATGTCTGTTGAATACAAACTAAAAAATACATGTTCCTGGCATTAGGATGCTTAACAAGAATTCTGTTAGCAAACTTGTGATCATTCTAAATAAATAACTTGATCTACTTTTCTTGAACTTTTTAAATTTATCATTTAAATATCAATAAACATATGAGCGATATTTACAGCAGTTCTAACAGATGTTTGTTTTTTCAAGGGCTCTTGATGTGCATGGTAGCCTAGAAGCTCTTGCACGGGCAAAAAAACAGCGTCAAAGTGAAGAAATTGCACATAAAGAAAGTAAGTCTATGTGAGAAACATTTCTACAATGTTTGAATATGATTGAGATGTATTGATATGCATCATCTGTTTCGGAAGAGCTGGAAAAAAAGCTGATGTACATTGAATGTATTTGACCTCCTTTCAGTGGAGTAGCAGATTCCATTGCTTATGATGGCACAAGGTGCTAATTTTGAAACCTGCAGATGAGTCAAAAATGTAGCTTTTCCATTAGCATATCTTTGGTTCTGGCATTGTAAATCTGCTATAAATCTTACCTGGAATGAATATAACATTTGAAGTTGATTCATCTTAAATGTTTTTAAAAACATGGGAATATTGTGTAAAAATATGGTTAAAATGTAAGTCATATGGAGCATTTTATAAAACCATAGTGGGTACCATAGTGGTGTTGGGTTTATACAAATTAGTGTAAGATTAGATGGCCTCACAATTGTATCTATATTTTTATGAAGAAATAAAGATTTAGCTCTGCCTATTTAGGGAAGTTGGGTATGTGGGAGGATAATAAAAGTTAAGGAAAGTAATTATTTGGAGAAGAATGTAATGATTTGAGGTACAGATGGGAGAAAACAGCAGTTGTGGCAGAGCACAGGGTGTGGAGGAGCATAAATAGTATTTTGCAGAAACTATTAATGAAAAATTTTGGGTAATCTATTTGCTAGTTAGGAAGTAATCAGTTATGAATGAATACCTTGGACGTATTTGAAAAAGTACTTGGGAGAATTTGTAGTGAATATTGTAGGAGAGGGAAACTGAGGAATAATTTCATTATCAGTTTGCGAGAAGATTTGTAGCTCGAGTGCTTGTTGTTGTGGTTCTGTTCGCCGAGCTGGGAATTTGTGTTGCAGACGTTTCGTCCCCTGTCTAGGTGACATCCTCAGTGCTTGGGAGCCTCCTGTGAAGCGTTTCTGTGATCTTTCCTCCGGCATTTGTAGTGGTTTGAATCTGTTGCTTCCGGTTGTCAGTTCCAGCTGTCCATCGCAGTGGCCGGTATATTGGGTCCAGATCGATTTGCTTATTGATTGAATCTGTGGATTCAATCTCATCCACAGATTCAGAGATTGAATCCATAGATTCAATCAATAAGCACCTCGATCTGGACCCAATATATCGGCCACTGTGATGGACAGCTGGAACTGACAACCGGAAGCAACAGATTCAAACCACTACAAATGCCGGAGGAAAGATCACAAGCGCTTCACAGGAGGCTCCCAAGCACTGAGGATGTCACCTAGACAGGGGACGAAACGTCTGCAACACAAATTCCCAGCTTGGCGAATAGAACCACAACAATTTTATTATCAATAGAGAAGAGTAGAATGGAATAGGTGAATGGATGGGGACAAGTGAATTGCAGAGTATCTAAGTCAGTATAGAGAGCCAGTGAAGACTGAAGTGAGCGGACATGGAAGAAATTGAAACAATGTTTCAAGTGGGAATATAGGGAAGTGAAAATGATATGGAAATGTACAGCAACTTACCTGGAAGATTAGAGGAGCTACTAGATCTAAAGCAGATAAAGGAAATTGATGTGCACGCTGAGATTGCAAAGAAAGCAGGAAGTAATAATCACTGTTAGAACATGATTCAGTCAGTTTAAAAGGTAACTGCAAACTAATGTAAATTTTTTTAAAGCAAGGAAAAGGTTTTCACGCAATTAAATAAAATAAGCATTTTGTGGTATAATAATATTTCACAGTAGTAATTAAATAATTTGACATCAGTGAATCTGCAAGGATGCCTAAATAAATGTAACAGAATCTGTGGATCAGTAAATGTCCCTGGGGTTAATTTAAAAAAAAAGACAATTGTGTTAAATCAACCGAGTTGTTAGGAATTTTGGCAGAGATGACTGGAGTGAGGCTGCAGTAACATCTGAATTAGGAGCCACCAGGCCCCGCAAGCCTACTCCACCATTCAATGGGATTATGGATGACCTGATTATTCTACATTGCTTCCCTTGAAAGCTTCTCACCCATTATGAAAAATCTATCGACCTCTACCTTAAAGATATTCAAGATCTCTGCTTCCAATATTGTTTGAGAAAGATACACTCAATCCTCAGGGGGAAAAAACCCTCTTCTCAATTGATTAACTTTTTTTTAAACAATGACCTCTTTTTAGATTCTTCCAAAAGTCGAAGCATCCTTGACACTTCCCACTTGGGCCCACAGTGTTTTATGTTTCAATCACTATGCCTCTTACTCGTGTAATCGTAAGTGGATGCAAGCTAAACTTGTTCAATCCTTACCCTTAAGTCAACCAACCTGTTTCCAGGTATTAGGTTAGTAAACTTTCCTTTAACTGTTTCCAACACATTTTAATCCATCCTTAAATAAGGAGGCCAGTACTACACTCTTTGCCAATGCCCTAAATAACTGAGGCATAGCCTCCTAATTCTATATTCAGTTCCCTCTGCAATAAATAGAATATTCCATTGGCTTTCCTAATAATTTGCACAACCTGAATTTTAGTATTTTGAGATTCAAGTGCCAGGACACCAGATCTCTCTGGATCTGATTTTGAAACTGAAGAATATCTCAAATAAAACACTCAACTGGCAAGGGTTGGTGAATCGCAGTGTTTGCTTTTCTGATCTATGTTCCATAAATAAAGCCTATGAATCATGCTGTATGACTCTATAATTAGAATAGTGAATTTGAAAAAGATTTTCTTTCAATACTACAGCCAGCAGAGGGCATGCAGGTGAACGATACACTTGTGTATCTACACCATTTAGTGATCACTTATTTAATCAGAAATTAAAGCAAGCTGGCACAAACTGAAGAACAAGAATCGAGAAATTGGGTAATCATTAAGCAGAAAGTAGTTAAATGTGATTTGTTTTGCTTCAAACATTGAAAAAATGTACTTTTTGAAATGAGTAATAGATATTTGCTTGAAAACATGGAATGCTGCCTTGAACAGTATGGTGAGCAAGCAGGAGTGGTTAAAAGTCACTGTTGTGGGAAAGAACACTCATTGAATTGGTGGGCTAGTTGATGTGTTTCTTTACAATCTTCTATGATATGTGCTGCAAAACAGCATACAGTGGAATCAGCAAGTCAAAAGATCTTCTCATGGACCTGTTCTTGGGCCTGGCTGCAATAGTTTGTAGTTCCATGATGAACTGTTCAGTTGCTGTCTGCTGCCTTTTTGCAGTCCTCTCTACCCACAACTGAGAATAGAGTTGAAGCATGTGGTCGTCTCCACTAAACAGTATTGAGAAAGCAAAGACATGTTTGTTGAGCCCCAAATGACCCAGACTTAAATCCTTAGCAAATTGTGAACAAAGTTCTTTATTGGCTTGCGAATCCATCTCTAGGAGGTCCATTATAATCCTAGTAATAAGAACTGCAATATATGGAAAATGTGAAAACTACAGAGCACTGATTACTTTTACTGTCAAATAAAATATCCAAATTTAATGTTTAAAGTATCAATGCAATCATTGTTTGTTAAAATGGATTATTATTATACAGACCTTGGACTCTTCTAGCCATTCCTGTCAACATTTCCAAAATTTGATTTCAGCTTCCGTGTACGAGTCAGTGTTTGAAAGGTTGCAACAGCTGACTTTTTTTCATGAACTGAAAACACTTTTTTGTTTGTTTCTACCTCCCAAAGTACGATTCCAGATCGGAGTCTTGAGTCACTGCTTATCTCTTAGGTTTATGCACTTATGCAATTATGGTATATGAAAGATGTAAAAATTAAATTTTTTATTCAGTAAGAAACTCTCTTCTTGAATTAGTCAAAACACTTGCAACGCTATCTCTAAAAATACCCTCTGTTAATTGCCAAATCAAGTCATTAGTTGATGACCTACAACACTCTACTTCAGTATATTGAATTCATAGCGCAAATTAGATATCACCTGTTTTTTTTTCACTTGCAGATCTTTTCAGGAATCAGAAGTTAATGCAGGAATATCGGGAGTTTCTAGGTAACACTATGGTACGACTAATTAACTAAGTGTATAGATTTTTAAAAAAAGAATGGGGTCTGAGATTTTTTGTTGTTTTATGCCAAGCTCAGGGAAATTTAACCAGACAGAGTTGGACTTGAAAGTACTCAGTCTTTTATGCTAGTTCAATGTCTAGTACATTTGAATAAAACCCTGTGTCCTGGTTAAAATTGTGATTTTGCTGATTTATTCAGCTTGTGAAGTGTCTTCAAATTCCCATGACATCGCTTCAATTTCTTAGATGCATAAACACTAACAGGCCAGTATTAAAAAATTTATTTGCATCAAAAATTGATTTACTACGAAACTGAGTGGAATTGACTAGTGTCCACCAGTCAGGATTAAATACATTTACACAGTGTGTGATGCCAGGAGTTGAGAAGTTTTGAGGGTTGTTCCTTCCTTCCTTTGAAGTTTTAATTCTTGTTTACATTGAACAATTAACTAAAGTTACAGTTTAAAAGAGGAACATCATTTTTTAAAATGAATTGTTTCTTCATCTGAACAGGGACATACAGGCTCCCTGAGAGCAACTGTAAATAATTAAGAAACAAATTAACATAAGCAGTTTTCTTTGTTGTAGCTGAGCTGACTGCATGGTTTTCGAAAGGGGATAAGTACAAGAGTTTGCTATTGTGCCGCAGTGTCGCTGCTACTGAGCCAGGTGTTCCAGGTTCACATTCTGTTTGCATTCATTGTTACCTGAACAGGTGACTGACTTTCTTTAAGAAAGCATTATACTACTTAATACTATTTGGTTTGGTCAGTGAAATGAAAAGGTGGGTGTAGCTGAAAGGCAAACCAGGGGATCAAGAAGTTTGGAGGGAACCTCCAGGTCTTGCCTTGACAATCAGATTTGAGGTCCTTATGTCTTGTGAGTGTGTGTAGTATGAATTATCAGACTGACCATGATAGAGGAAGTATTTAAGATGGGCAAGCCATGAGCATGCATCCAGAAGATTACATTGCCCATGAAGTGCAAGAGTTTGGGATATTTATTTGGGGCTGGAGAGGAACTTGTGTGGGAATGGGAGGATTCAATTGTTGTCATCCATGAAGCTAACAATGCAATAGGTTAGACCAGAAATGAGGTTCTGCATAGGTAGCAAAAAAAGTTAGACACTAAATTAAGACACAAAGTTAAACCTCAAAAGGAACTTGGGATATCTGGCTCAGAAGTAGAAAGTCTGTGGCAGTAGGTTTAAACAGTATGTTGGTTGTCAGTTGGTAAACTATTCAAGTTAACCTTCTCTGTATTGGTTCCAATGTCTATATGTCATCTTGAATAAAGAGACGAGAAAAGTATGTGCTATGTAAAATGTTCTCAAGTATACTCAACAATTATAACAAACTCTTCCACCTCCTTTCCATTTTCAATACATGAATATTCCATTTACCTTCTCATCCTTTGTGGTACTTGCATACTAACTTTGTGATTCATTAAGTAGGATATACAGACCCCTTTGTACTCAAGATTAGAGTGGTGCTGGAAAAGCACAGCAGGTCAGGCAGCATGGGTGGAGAGATACATGGGAGGGTGTGGGGCTGTGGGGAAGGTAGTTGAGGGTGTAATTGGTGGATGGAAGAAGGAATAAAGGTGATAGGTCAGAGAGGAGGGTGGAGTGGATAGATGGCAAGGAAGATTGACAGGTGGGATAGGTCATGTGGATGGTGCTGAGCTGGAAGTTTGGAACTGGAGTAAGGTGGGGGGGAGGGGAAATGAGGAAACTGGTGAAGTCCACATTGATGCCCTGGGGTTGAAGGGTTCCAAGGCGGAAGATAAGGCGTTCCTTCTCCAGTCGTCAGGTGGTGAGGGAGTGACGGTGGAGGAGGCCCAGGGCCTGCATGTCCTCGGCAGAGTGGGAGGGGGAGTTGAAATGTTTGGCCACGGGGCGGTGAGGTTGATTGGTGGGGGTGTCCCGGCAATGTTCCCTGAAGCGCTCTGCGAGAAGGCGTCCAGTCTCCACAATGTAAAGGAGACCGCGTCGGGAGCAACAGATGCAATAAATGACATTGATGGAAGTGCTGCTGAAACTGTGATGGATGTGGTTGGTTCCGTTGGGGATGGTGGTGAGGGGGGAAGATGTGGGCGCTGGCTTTGCAATTCCTGCAGTGGCAGGGGAAGGTGGCAGGAGGGGAGGGTGATTTATTGGGAGGCATGGACCTGAGCAGGTAATCAGAGAGAATGGTCTTTGCAAAAGGCGGATAGGGGTGGGGAGAGAAATATATTTGTAGTGGTGGAGGCTGTTTGTAGGTGGCGGAAATGTCAGCAGATGATGCAGTTTATGCAGAGGTTGGTGGGATGGAAGCTGGTGGGGGTGTGGGGTTCTGTCCTTGTAGCGGTTAGAGGGGTGGGGTTTGAGAGCAGAGGTGTGGGATGTGGATGAGATGGGTTGCTGGCATCTTCAACCATGTGGGAGGGGAAATTACGGTCTTTAAAGGAGGAGGCCATCTGCTGTATTCTGTGATGGAACTGGTCCTCCTGGGAGCAGATACGGCAGAGGTGGAGGAATTGGGAATTAGGGATAGCATTTTTGCAGGAAGTAGGGTGGGAGGAGGTGTAATCCAGGTAGCCTTGGGAGTCGGTGGGTTTGTAAAAAAAAAAAGTCTGTGTTGAGTTGGGTTGGAGTTTTTTCTGAGGTAGCAAGAAAGGTGGTTTAATTGTGTGAGAGTTCAATAATCGGATTCTTGCCTCACTAAAATATCTAGGAGAAAGTGAGGACTACAGATGCTGGAGATCAGAGCTTAAAAATGTGTTGCTGGAAAGGTGCAGCAGGTCAGGCAGCATCAAAGGAACAGGAGAATCGACGTTTCGGGCATATAAGCCCTTCAGGAATGAGGAGGGTGTGCTAAGCAGGCTAAGATAAAAGGTAGGGAGGAGGGACTTGGGGGAGGGGTGCTGGGAATACGATTGGTGGAAGGAGGTTAAGGTGAGGGTGATAGGCCGGAGAGGGGGTCGGGGCGGAGAGGTCAGGAAGAAGATTGCAGGTCAAGAAGCCCTCTCCGGCCTATCACCCTCACCTTAACCTCCTTCCACCTATTGTATTCCCAGCGCCCCTCCCCCAAGTCCCTCCTCCCTATATTTTGTCTTAGTCTGCTTGGCACACCCTCCTCATTCCTGAAGAAGGGCTTATGCCCGAAACGTCGATTCTCCTGTTGCTTTGCTATCTGACCTCCTGCGCTTTTCCAGCAACACATTTTTAAGCTCACTAAAGTATCTCCCAATTTAAGTCCTCATGCCTTGGGTAGCCAGTTTTTAATCTCTGTCATGAAACCTATTTCAGGCATTTGCATCTAAGACAACCAACTCAATGCATTAACTTTGCAGTTCCAGTCCTCCTTTCCACATTTGATAAACTCTGCTGAGAAAATCTGACTGGTGAAACAAAATGGGTACTTGGCAATTTGGTGGTCCTCGTGCATGAGTCACTGAAGGTTAGTATGCAGATACAGCAAGCAATCAGCAAAACCCACAGAATGTTGTTCTTTGTGAGGGTAATTGAATGTAAGAGTAGGGAGGTTATGATTCAGATATGCAGAACATTAGTAGGGCTGCATCTGGAGTTCTGCATATAATACTATTCACTTATGGAAGAATGATAATAGTTTGGAAATGATTCAGAGAATGTTTATTAAACTAATAACTGGAATGAGTGGATTGTCTTATGTGGAAAGACTAGATACAGTCAGAGGTAACTTAAATGTAAGATCCTGAGAGGACTTCATGGGGTGGCTGTTGAAAGGATGTTTCCTCTTGTGGAAGGATCTTGAAATAAGAGTCATGTGTTTAAAATAAGGGGTTGTCCATTTAATACAGATGAAGAAACATTCATTCTTTGAGTGTCGTGAACAAAGAACAATACTGCACAGAAAGAGCCTTTTGACCCATGAAATTGAGCACATGATGCCTTTCTAAACTAAAAGCCTTTTGCCTCTACATAGTCTATATCCCTGTATTCCCTGCCTATTTATATATCTGTTAAGATGCTTAAGTGTTGCTTTTGTACCTGCCTCAACCAGCTCCTGTGGCATTGCATTCCAAGCACTTACCACCCTCTGCTTTCAAAAAAGGTGCTCTCACATCTACTTTTTAAACTTCCATTTTAACTCAAAATTAAATTTTAAATCTATGTCCTGTAGTAATTGACATTTCTAACCTGGGAAACAGACTTTTGATGATCCATGCCCCTCAATTTTGTAAACTTGAGTCAGGTCACCCCTTACCCTGCAGTATTCAAGTGAAAACAAATCGAAGTTTATCCACTCTCTCATCGTAGCTAATACCCTCTAAACCAGGCAACATCCTGATAAACCATTTCTGTACCTTCTCCAAAGCCGCCTCAACCTTCTGGTAGTGTGGTGACCAGAACTATACATAATATTCCAATTGTGATGTATCTAAAGTTCTATACTACTGCAACATGACTTTTATTCTCTGCTCTCTGATGAAGGCAAGCATGCTATGTGCCTCCTTGACCAACTTATCCACTTGTGTTGCCACTTTCAGGGAACTGTAGGCCTTTTTGCCTAGATCCTTCTGATGATACTGGATTAATGGTGCTGGAAGAGCACAGCAGTTCAGACAGCATCCGAGGAGCTTCGAAATCGACGTTTCGGGCAAAAGCCCTTCATCAGGAATAAAGACAGTGAGCCTGGAGCGTGGAGAGATAAGCTAGAGGAGGGTGGGGGTGGGGAGAAAGTAGCATAGAGTACAATAGGTGAGTGGGGGAGGGGATGAAGGTGATAGGTCAGGGAGGAGAGGGTGGAGTGGATAGGTGGAAAAGGAGAAGAAGGGCTTATGCCCGAAATGTCGATTCTCCTGTTCCCTGGATACTGCCTGACCTGTGCGCTTTTCCAGCAACACATTTTCAGCTCTGATCTCCCAGCATCTGCAGACTTCACTTTCTCCGGAAAAGGAGATAGGCAGGTAGGACAAGTCCAGACAAGTCATGGGGACAGTGCTGAGCTGGACATTTAGAACTAGGGTGAGGTGGGGGAAGGGGAAATGAGGAAACTGTTGAAGTCCACATTGATGCCCTGGGGTTGAAGTGTTCCGAGGCTGAAGATAAGGCGTTCTTCCTCCAGGCGTCTGGTGGTGAGGGAGTGGCGGTGAGGGAGTGGCGGTGAAGGAGGTCCAGGATCTCCATGTCCTCAGCAGAGTGGGAGGGGGAGTTGAAGTGTTGGGCCACGGGGCGGTGTGGTTGATTGGTGCGGGTGTCCCGGAGATGTTCCCTAAAGCGCTCTGCAAGGAGGCGCCCAGTCTCTCCAATATAGAGGAGACTGCATCGGGAGCAACGGATACAATAAAAGATATTAGTGGATGTGCAAGTAAAACTTTGGATGTGGAAGGCTCCTTTATGTCCTTGGATAGAGGTGAGGGAGGAGGTGTGGGCGCAGATTTTACAGTTCCTGCAGTGGAAGGGGAAAGTGCCAGGATGGGAGGGTGGCTTGTAGGGGGGATTGGACCTGACCAGGTAGTCACGGAGGGAACGGTCTTTGCGGAAGGCGGAAAGGGGTGGGGAGGGAAATATATTCCTGGTGGTGGGGTCTGTTTGGAGGTGGTGGAAATCTCGGCGGATGATTTGGTTTATGCGAAGGTTGGTAGGATGAAAGGTGAGCACCAGGGGCGTTCTGTCCTTGTTACGGTTGGAGGGGTGGGGTCTGAGGGCGGAGGTGCGGGATGTAGACGAGATGCGTTGGAGGGCATCTTTAACCACGTGGGAAGGGAAATTGCGGTCTCTAAAGAAGGAGGCCATCTGGTGTGTTCTGTGGTGGCCCAACACTTCAACTCCCCCTCTCACTCTGCCCAGGACATGGAGGTCCTGGGCCTCCTTCACCGCCGCTCCCTCACCACCAGACGCCTGGAGGAAGAACGCCTCATCTTCCGCCTCGGAACACTTCAACCCCAGGGCATCAATGTGGACTTCACCAGTTTCTATGCTACTTTCTCCCCACCCCCACTCTCCTCTAGCTTATCTCTCCACGCTCCAGGCCCCCCACTCTCCTCTAGCTTATCTCTCCACGCTCCAGGCTATCTGCCTTTATTCCTGATGAAGGGCTTTTGCCTGAAGCGTCGATTTCGAAGCTCCTCTGATGCTGTCTGAACTGCTGTGCTCTTCCAGCACCATTAATCCAGAATCTGGTTTCCAGCATCTGCAGTCATTGTTTTTACCTTCTGTTGATACGACTGCGGGTTCTGCCATTTACTGTATACTTCCTTTTTGCATTAGATCTCCCAAAATAGATCACCTAACATTTGTCTAGATTAAGCTCCAACTGCCATTTCTGTTCTGTATCCCCTCTCAATCCCCTTCACTAACCTTATTAATCTTATTACATTCTCCTCCATATTACAAGCAACAGGGGTCCTAGCACTGATACCTGCAGAACACAACTTGTCACCGATCTCCAGTCAGAAAAACACCTTTCCAGCACTACTCTCTTCTTTGATTAAGCCAGTTCTGTATCCATTTTATCAGCTCACCATGTATCCCTTGTGACTTCACCTTTTGTACCAGCCTGCCTTGAGGGACCTTGTCAGAAGCCTTGCTAAAGTCCATATTGACACTATATGCTGCCTTACCTCAACAATCATCTTGGGCACTTCGTTAAAATACTCAATCTGAGTTTGAAAGCCTTTGCAATCCTTTTCCTCTAAGGGCGGTGGATGCAGAATATTTGAATAATTTTAAGGGCAGTGGTAGATATAATCTTTTAGCCCTTGGTAATCAAGAATCTAAGGACAAGCAGGAGTGTAGAATTTAGGTTAAAATTAATTCTGTCTAATTGAATGATGGAGGAGACTTGGAAAGGCCTAGTGGCCATCTCTTATTCCTTGTTCGTATGCAAATTGCACGAAATCTTGCTTTATCAGAACAACAGTCAACTAAGATCAAGAATCTGTCCATCTGTCAAGAAAGAGAACCAACCAAGATGAAAGACCTTGTGGTGGTAGGGCATGTGAACATTTTAGCACTGCAACTTATGAGGGTTCTTAGTCCCACCTTCAAGGTGGAAGCATATCACTGAAGGGTTCAGGCTGTGATCTTTTTACTTGAGGAGATACCCAGAGTGCAACTCAAAGAAGAGCAGGAAAGCTTGTACAGAACAAGAATGAGAACATCTGCACTGTGATATGAAGGTGCCGGTGTTGGACTGAGATGGACAAGTTAAAAATTGCACAATACCAGGTTATAGTCCAACCTGTTGGCCAAGTTGTGGACCACTTTTTTTCCCAGCAGTGAAAGACAGGAGGATTGAGTGTAAAGAAAATGTATGTAAGTGCAGTTCATGACTTTGTTTGTGTACACCAGATGAATAGGTGCTTCCAATGAGTGGGTATGAAGCACAGAGGGCAGCAGGGTTTTCATAGTGATTGTGAATGCTGGAGTGGAGGCTGATGTGTGAGAGAGGCTGAGGCTTATAGTCCATCTCCCTTGGTGAGGTGCAGTCAGTGTCTTGGTAACGGCCCCAAGCAGATGAGGTAGCAGAAAGAAGATGGAGCTGCTTGGAGAGTAGGAAGTCACCTTGTGATACTGTTCATTCTTTTTGACTATCACTGCTTGATGTGGTGGGGTGGTTTCTTGTATTCAGTCACACTGTGCACCAGTGCCTTGAATCCTTCTCTTTCGACTAGGGGAGTGAGTTTTTTTTCATCTGTCACCTGTTGTGACCCTACAGTGTTGGAGCATTTCTTGTCTTGCACTATCTAAGACTTAAAATATGGCTGAAAAAAATTGAAGGTTCTGACAGTGGTTAACAGATTCATATTGGTTGCAACACTACATGCCAAGTGATGAAGCTGGCATTTGACTTGTGTAAATCATGAGCTATGAGCCACATGATTGCATGACATAATTTGCTCAGGGTATGATTGAAATTATGCTGTGGCACTCTACACCATCATTGTTCAATTTTTAATGGGAAAATCAAGCCCCATATCTCTTGGTTATTGCTGCTGTTAGGTTATTCATGCCTTACACCAATAAATTTTCAAGGGCAATCTGACTTAAGCTCCTCCTTTTACCTTTCAAAGGAAAGTGAGGTGATGGGACATACAAATAAGCAAAATACGTAAGTGTGGGATTCGCTGGCTTTATCTTTTCATTGGTTAAAAAGATAAGTGATGTACTGCATTTTGCTAAATAACGGATTATGTAAAATTAAATGTTTACAATAGTGACAATAGCTGATGCTAATTTTTTCAATTGTTCCTTTTAGCCTCGCTCAACTAAGTCAGCAAAGTTTTTCCAGGGACCAGGAAAAGTTGTAATGGTTGCAATCTGCATGTAAGGCCTTATTATGCATTTAGTGTTTGTTGGTTTTGTCTTTAACTGAGATTGGATAAAAATTTGCATTTAAGAAAAATGGTAAAGAAAAAAAGATAATGGTAAATATGTATCTTCTCCACCACCTCTTTTCCTCCCTGTGTCATGGGATGCCATAAGATATAGGAGCACAATTAGGTCATTCAGCCCATTGTAATTCTCTACCATTCAATTATGGCTGATATGTTTCTCAACCCCATTCTCCTGCCTTCTTTTCATGACACTTGATCCCCTTACTAATCAACAACTTACTAGTGTCTTAAATATGCTAATGACTTTGCCTTCATAGCCACCTGTGACCATGAGTTCCACAGAGAAATGACCCTCTGGCTGAAGAAATTCCTTGTTATCTCAATTCTAGAGAGTTGTCACAGTGAGACCATGATCCTGGATTCTAGTGTGTCATGCTAGTGGAAAAATCTTCTCCACATTTACTCTATCCAGGCCCCTCAGTATCCTGTAAATTTCAGTCAGATCCTCCCTCATTCTTCAAAACTTCATTGTGTACAGACCCAGTGTCTTCACCTGACAAGCCCATCATCTCCGATATCACGTCTTCCCACGTCTCCGCTGGCTACATCTGTGGGAAGTGCACCCAACTCCAGCTCCTTGAAAACCGTGTTAGGGAATTGGAGCTGGAGCTGGATGAACTACGGATCATTCTGGAGGCTGAGGGGGTAATTAAGAGGAGTTACCGGGAGTTGGACACTCCTAAGGCTCAGGACAAGGATAAATGGGTTACAGTTAGGGGGAGGAAAGGGGACAGTCGGACAGTGCAGAGATCCCCTGTGGGCATTCCCCTCAGCAATAAGTATACCGTTTTGGATACTGCTGGGGCGATGACCTACCAGAAGAAAGCCATAGCAGTCAGTTCTCTGGCACTGAGCCTGACACTGTGGCAAAGAAGGGAGGGGGCAGAATAGAAAAGTATTTGTGGTAAGGGACTCGATAGTTAGGGGAATCGACAGGAGATTTTGTGGTCAGAATCGGGATTCCCGGAAGGTATGTTGCCTCCCTGGTGCCAGGGTCCGGGACGTCTCCGATCGGGTGTATAATGTTCTAAAAGGGGAGGGCGAACAGCCAGAAATCTTGTTACACATTGGCACTAATGATATAGCCAGGAAAAGGATTGAGGATATAAAAAGTGATTTCAGGGAGTTAGGATGGAAGCTGCAAAGCAGGACGAACAGAGTAGTGTTCTCTAGTTTACTACCGGTGCCACGAGATAGCGAGGCAAGTAACAGGGAGAGGGCGCAGCTTAATACGTGGCTGTGCAGCTGGTGTAGGAGGGAGGGCTTCAGATATGTAGATAATTGGGATGCCTTCTGGGGAAGGTGGGACCTGTATAAGAAGGACGGGTTGCATCTGAACTGGAAGGGGAAGATTTGCTGGAGTAGTTCGAGAGGGTTTAAACTAGTATGGCAGGGGAGTGGGAACCTGAGCTGTATACTGGAGATGAGAGTTGATGCAGATGAGGCAGTAGCAAGAGGTAGACCAGTTAGTGGGAATGATTTTCCTGGCAAGGAACCAAGGTATCAGTTAAAGTGTGTTTGATTTAACAAGGATTATCAGGAATAAAAATGACGAACTTAGAGCATGGATCAGTACCTGGTGCATATTGTGGCCATAACAGAGACATGGGTTTCTCAGGGGCAGGAATGGTTGCTGGATGTTCCAGGGTTTAGAGCATTTAAAAAGAATAGGGAGGGGGGA